>NC_057813.1:153849115-153931265 GCF_018294505.1 Triticum aestivum
GAGTTCGGCTCTTCAAGAGGCGGCCGCAGGAGTTGGGTTCTTAACACCCACTGGGTCGGCTGGCGGCAATCCAGCTTGGCCGGTTGGTGAGCAGCCGGTCGTGCGGCTAACTTAGTTGACGAGCGTCGGGCCGGGTTGGTCGACCCGGCGACTTTGACTTAGTGTGTGAATCGTAGGGGAGCTTTAGCCCGTTGTGCTTGCCCGCCGTCACCGAGAGCTGGATCTACGGTTTTAGGGCGAAGTGGGGGCCGCGGCATCCTGCTACCTCTTGAGCACTGCATTGGATTTCCCTGAAGAGGAGAGGATGATGCAGCAAAGTAGCGTAAGTATTTCCCTCAATTTTTGAGAACCAAGGTATCAATCCAGTAGGAGACCACGCACAAGTCCCTCGTACCTACACAAAACGATAGCAACTCGCAACCAACGCTTAGGGGTTGTCAATCCCTTCACGGTCACTTACGAGAGTGAGATCTGATAGAGATAATATTTTTGGTATTTTTGATAGATAGATGCAAAGTAAAAAGTAAAGGCAAAGTAAAAACAAAGCAAGTAAATAAAGTGATATAGATTGATATGATGAGAATAGACCCGGGGGCCATAGGTTTCACTAGTGGCTTCTCTCAAGAGCATAAGTATTCTACGGTGGGTGAACAAATTACTGTTGAGAAATTGACAGAATTGAGCATAGTTATGAGTATATCTAGGCAATGATCATGTATATAGGCATCACGTCCGAGACAAGTAGATCGAAACGATTCTGCATCTACTACTATTACTCCACTCATCGACCGCTATCCAGCATGCATCTAGAGTATTAAGTAAAAACAGAGTAACGCTAAGCAACATGACATGATGTAGAGGGATAAATTCATGCAATATGATAAAAACCCCATCTTGTTATCCTCGATGGCAACAATACAATACATGCCTTGCTGCCCCTTCTGTCACTGGGTAAGGACACCGCAAGATTGAACCCAAAGCTAAGCACTTCTCCCATTGCAAGAACTACCAATCTAGTTGGCCAAACCAAAAAGGATAATTCAAAGAGACTTGCAAAGATAACTCAATCATACATAAAAGAATTCAGAGAAGAATCAAATATTTTCCATAGATAATACTGGATCATAAACCCACAATTCATCAGTCTCAACAAACACACCGCAAAAAGAAGATTACATCGAATAGATCTCCATGAGAGAGGGGGAGAACATTATATTGAGATCCAAAAAGAGAGAAGAAGCCATCTAGCTACTAGCTATGGACCCGAAGGTCTGAAGTAAACTACTCACACTTCATCGGAGGGGCTATGGTGTTGATGTAGAAGCCCTCCGTGGTGGATGCCCCCTCCGGCGGAGCTCCGGAATAGGCCCCAAGATGGGATCTCGTGGATACAGAAGGTTGCGGCGGTGGAATTAGGTTTTTGGCTCCTGTTCTGATCGTTCGGGGATACGTAGGTATATATAGGAGGAAGGAGTACATCCGTGGAGCTCCGAGGGGCCCACGAGGTAGGGGGCGCGCCCAGGGGGTGCCCTCCACCCTCGTGACCTCCTCGGGCACTACCTGGAGTAGGGTCCAAGTCTCCTGGATCACGTTCTGTTGGAAAATCACGATCCCGAAGGTTTCATTCCGTTTGGACTCCGTTTGATATTCTATTTCTTCGAAATACTGAAAAAGGCAAAAAACAGCAATTCTGGGCTGGGCCTCCGGTTAATAGGTTAGTCCCAAAAGTAATATAAAAGTGGAAAATAAAGCCCAATATAGTCCAAAATAGTAGATAAAGTAGCATGGAGCAATCAAAAATTATAGATACGTTGGAGACGTATCAGGCATCCCCAAGCTTAATTCCTGCTCGTCCTCGAGTAGGTAAATGATAAAAAAGAATTTTTGATGCGGAGTGATACTTTGGCATAATTTCAATGTAAATCTTCTTAATTGTGATATGAATATTCAGATCTGAAAGATTCAAGACAAAAGTTCATATTGGCACAATAATAATAATACTTCAAGCATACTAATCAAAACAATCATGTCTTCTCAAAATAACATGGCAAAAGAAAGTTCATCCCTACAAAATTATATAGTTAGGCTATGCTTCATTTTTCGTCACACAAAGATGTTCCCAACTTCTATACCCCCGATGACAAGCCAAGCAATTGTTTCATACTTAAATAATCTCAAACTTTTTCAACCTTCACGCAATACATGAGCGTGAGCCATGGATATAACACTATGGGTGGAATAGAATATGATGATGGGGATTGTGTGGAGAAGACAAAAAAGGAGAAAGTCCCACATTGACGAGGCTAATCAACGGGCTATGGAGATGCCCATCAATTGATGTCAACATGAGGAGTAGGGATTGCCATGCAACGGATGCACTAGAGCTATGAATGCTCAACAAAAGAAAACTAGTGGGTGTGCATCCAACTCGCTTGCTCACGAAGACCTAGGGCATTTGAGGAAGCCCATCATAGGAATATACAAGCCAAGTTCTATAATGAAAAATTCCCACTAGTATAAAAAGACAACTTATGAGACTCACTACATGAAGAACAAGGTGCTACTTTGAAGCACAATATATGAGACTCACTACATGAAGAATAAGGTGCTACTTTGAAGCACAAGTGTGGAAAAAGAGATAGTAGCATTGCCCTTTTTCTTTTCTTTTCTTTTTTGGGGGGGCCTCCCCTTTTTTTTGGCCTTTCTTCTTCTTCTTTTTTGGGCAATGCTCTAATAATGATGATCATCACACTTCTATTGATTACAACACAAGGATTACAACTCAAAACTTAGAACAAGATATGACTCTATATGAATGCCTCCGGCGGTGTACCGGGATGGTGCAATGAATCAAGAGTGACATGTATGGAAAATAATGCATGGTGGCTTTGCCACATATACGATGTCAACTACAAGATCATGCAATGGCAATATGACAAAAGTAATGTATGTCATGGTGATGATGGTGGAAGTTGCATGGCAATATATCTCGGAATGGCTATGGAAATGCCATCATAGGTAGGTATGGTGGCTGTTTTGAGGAAGATATAAGGAGGTTTATGTGTGATAGAGTATATCGTATCACGGGGTTTGGATGCACCGGCGAAGTTTGCACCAACTCTCAAGGTGAAAAAAGGGCAATGCATGGTACCGAAGAGGCTAGCAAAGGTGGAAAGGTGAGAGTGCATATAATCCATGGACTCAACATTAGTCAAAAGAACTCATATACTTATTGCAAAAATTTAGAAGTCATCAAAAATTCAAGTACTACGCGCATGTTCCTAGGGGGATAGATTAGTAGAAAAAGACCATCGCTCGTCCCCGACCGCCACTCATAAGGATGCACAAGCCAGGTACACTTCATGTTTCAAATTTGTTGCACAACTTCAACCATACGTGCATGCTACGGGACTTGCAAACTTCAACACAAGTATTTATCAAATTCATAATCACCCAACTAGCACGACTTTGATATTATCACCTCTATATCTCAAAACAATTATCAAGCATCAAACTTATCTTAGTGTTCAATTCACTCAAAAGAAAGTTTCACATATCTTGAACACCAAGTATATTAACATTAAGCAAATTACCATGCTATTAAAGATTCTCAAAATAATCTAAGTGAAGCATGAGAGATCAATAGTTTCTTTAAAACAAATCCAGCACCGTGCTCTAAGATATCTAAGTGAAGTACTAGAGCAAAAATTATCACGCTCAAAAGATATAAGTGAAGCACTATGAGCAAAACTATCAAGCTCAAAAGATATAAGTGAAGCACAAAGAGTATTCTAACAAATTCCAATTCATTAATGGCTCTCTCAAAAGATGTGTACAGCAAGGATGATTGTATTGGACTAACAAGCAAAGACACAAATAATACAAGACGCTCCAAGCAAAACACATATCATGTTGGTGAATAAAAATATAGCTCCAAGTAAATTACCGATGGAAGTGGACGAAAGAGGGGATGCCTTCCGGGGCATCCCCAAGCTTTGACTTTTTGGTGTCCTTGGATTATCTTGGGGGTGACATGGGCATCCCCAAGCTTAGGCTCTTGCCACTCCTTGTTCCATAATCCATCAAAAGAATTCACCCAAAACTTGAAAACTTCTCAACACAAAACTCAACAGAAATCTCGTGAGCTCCGTTAGAGAAAGAAAACAAAAGACTAATTCAAGGTACTGTAATGAACTCATTCTTTATTTATATTGGTGTTAAACCTATTGTATTCCAACTTCTCTATGGTTTATAAACTAATTTACTAGCCATAGATTCCTCAAAATAATCAAACAACACACGAAAAACAGAATCTATCAAAAACAGAACAGTCTGTAGCAATCTGTAACTAACGCAAACTTCTAGAACTCTAAAAATTCTACCAAAATAGAAAGTCCTGTAAATTTTGTTTATTGATCATCAGCAAAAATAATCAACGCAAAATCACGTTCCTGTGATTTATCATAACTAAATTCTTGCGCGCAAAGTTTCTGTTTTTCAGCAGAATCAAATCAACTATCATCTTAGGTTATCCTATAGGTCCTAGTTGGCACAAACACTAATTAAAACATAAAACCACATCCAAACATAAGGTAGATGGATTATTTATTCCTAAACATAATCAAAAACAAAAAACACAAAATAAAATTGGGTTGCCTCCCAACAAGCGCTATCGTTTAACGCCCCTAGCTAGGCATAAAAGCAAGGATAGATCTAGGTATTGCCATCTTTGGAAGGCAATCCATAAGTGGCTCTCATGATAGATTCATATGGTAATTTTATTTTCTTTCTAGGAAAGTGTTCCATACCCTTCTTTAAGGGAAATTGGAATCTAATATTCCCTTCCTTCATATCAATAATTGCACCAATCGTTCTAAGGAAAGGTCTACCAAGAATAATAGGACATGAAGGATTGCAATCTATATCAAGAACGATAAAATCTACGGGCACATAATTCCTATTTGCAACAATAAGAACATCATTAATTCTTTCCATAGGTTTTTTAATAGTGGAATCCGCAAGATGCAAGTTTAGAGAGCAATCATCAAAATCACGGAAATCTAGCAAATCACATAAAGTTTTGGGAATAGTAGAGACACTAGCACCCAAATCACACAAAGCATGAAACTCAAAATCTTTAATTTTAATTTTAGTAGTAGGTTCCCACTCATCATAGAGTTTTCTAGGGATAGAAACTTTCAACTCAAGTTTTTCATCATAAGATTGCATCAAGGCATCAACAATGTGTTCGGTAAAGGCTTTATTTTGACTATAAGCATGAGGAGAATCTAGCACGGATTGCAACAAGGAAATACAACCAATCAAAGAGCAATTTTCATAATTAAATTCCTTGAGATCCAAAATAGTGGGTTTAGCAACATCACGGTTTTTATTTATTTCAATCCCACTTTCATCAATTTCATCATCAAGATCTAGAAACTCCGAATTCTTAAAACGCCTTCTAGGTAAAGGAAGATAATCTTCAGATTCATCAAGATTCATATTGCAAAACAAATATTTAATGGGGGACACATCAATAACTTTTAGATCTTGATTTTTGTAGGGATTGGAAGAACACGCTTTAATAAAGGCATCTTTGGAAGCACGCATCCTAGCGGTTCTTTCCTTGCACTCATAAATGGAAATTCTCATGGCTTTGAGAGACTCATTGATATCATGCTTAGGAGGAATGGATCTAAGCTTTAAAGAATCAATTTCAAGAGAAATTCTATCAACGTTCCTAGCCAAATCATCAACTTAAAGCAATTTCTCCTCAAGCAAGGCATTAAAATTCTTTTGTGAATTCATAAACTCTTTAACACTACTCTCAAATTCAGAGGGCATATTATTAAAATTTCCATAAGAGTTATTGTAGGAATTTCCATAATTATTAGAAGGATTACTAGGATAAGGCCTAGGATTAAAATTCCCTCTATAAGCGTTGTTTCCAAAACTATTCCTACCAACAAAATTCACATCCATAGATTCATTATTATTCTCAAGCAAAGTAGATAAAGGCATATCATTGGGATCAAGAGGAGTATTTTTAGGAGCAAACATCTTCATAAGTTCATCCATCTTTTCACTGAAAACATTGAATTCTTCTATAGCATGCACTTTCTTACTAGAAGATCTTTCGGTGTGCCATTGAGAATAATTAGCCATAATATTATCAAGCAATTTGGTAGCATCCCCTAACGTAATTTCCATAAAAGTGCCTCCCGCGGCCGAATCTAAAAGATTTCTAGAAGCAAAATTCAATCCGGCATAAAAATTTTGTATGATCATCCATAAATTCAAACCATGAGTAGGGCAATTGCGAAGCATTAATTTCATTCTTTCCCAAGATTGGGCAACATTCTCATGATCAAGTTGTTTAAAATTCATGATGTCGTTCCTAAGAGTGATAATCTTAGCGAGAGGAAAATACTTAGAGATAAAAGCATCTTTGCACTTGTTCCAAGAATCAATACTATTTTTAGGCAAAGATGAAAACCAAACTTTAGCGCGATCTCTAAGTGAAAATGGAAATAACTTCAATTTGACAATATTGTTATCCGTATCTTTCTTCTTTTGTATATCACACAAATCAACAAAATTGTTTAGATAAGTAGCAGCATCTTCACTAGGAAGGCCGGCGAATTGATCTTTCATAACAATATTCAACAAAGCGGTATTGATTTCACAAGACTCATCATTATTAAGAGGAGCAATCAGAGTACTAAGGAAATCATTATTATTGGTATTCGAGAAATCACACAATTTGGTATTATCTTGTGCCATGTCAACAAGTAATCCAACACACAAGCAAACAGAAAGGCAACGAGAAAAAGGCAAACGGGAAAGAGAGGAGGAGATTGGGAAAGAGAGGGCGAATAAAAGGGCAAGGGTGAAGTGGGGGAGAGGAAAACGAGAGGCATGTCACGCCCAATATGCGATACTATCCCAAAGAGACTCGAAGGTCCCACCAAGGATAGAACCGCATATTGAAACGCTTTTGCAAGGTGGATATCATTACATCAACATTACATAATAGATGGAGATACATACAAGAGGCATACAATGCCACATGAATACAATATCACAATACATAAGAGCATCATCCGACTACGGATGAAACACAAACAGAAACTCAAACGACATCCACCCTGCTAGCCCAGGCTGCCGACCTGGAACCTATCCCCTAATCGAAGAAGCAGAAGAAGAACTCAACGCAAGCAAGCATCGCTCTCGCATCATGATCATCGCATAACCTGTACCTGCAACTGTTGTTGTAGTAATCTGTGAGCCACGAGGACTCAGCAATCCCATTACCATGGGTATCAAGACTAGCAAAGCTTAATGGGAAAGGAAGGGGTAAAGTGGTGAGGTTGCAGCAGCGACTAAGCATATATGGTGGCTAACATACGCAAATAAGAGTGAGAAGAGAAGCAAAAGGAACGGTCGTGAAGCTAGCAATGATCAAGAAGTGATCCTGAACTCCTACTTACGTCAAACATAACCCAAAAATTGTGTTCACTTCCCAGACTCCGCCGAAAAGAGACCATCACGGCTACACACACGGTTGATGCGTTTTAATTTGGATCTGGTGTCAAGTTATCTACAACCGGACATTAACAAATTCCCATCTGCCACATAACCGCGGGCACGGCTTTCGAAAGTTTATACCCTGCAGGGGTGTCCCAACTTAGCCCATGATAAGATCTCGCGGTCAACGAAGGATATTCCTTCTCCCAGGAAGACCCGATCAGACTCAAAATCTCGGTTACAAGACATTTCGACAATGGTAAAAAACCAGCAAAGCCGCCCGATGTGCCGACAAATCCCGATAGGAGCTGCACATATCTCATTCTCAGGGCACACTAGATGAACACTACCTACAACTAAAACCAGACCTCAAGTTTCCCCGAGGTGGCGCTGCAAGTGGCTCTAGTTTGGACCAACACTCGAAGGAGCACTGGCCCCGGGGGGGGGGTTAAAATAAAGATGACCCTTGGGCTCCGGAAACCCAAGGGAAAAAAGGGCTAGGTGAGGCAAATGGTAAAACCAAGGTTGGGCCTTGCTGGAGGAGTTTTATTCAAAGCGAACTGTCAAGGGGGTCCCATAAATCACCCAACCGCGTAAGGAACGCAAAATCCGGGAACATAACACCGGTATGACGGAAACTAGGGCGGCAAGAGTGGAACAAAACACCAGGCATACGGCTGAGTCTTCCACCCTTTACCAAGTATATAGATGCATTAATAATATAAGAGATATTGTGATATCCCAACATAATCCTGTCCATCATAGAGCAATCTTCAACTTCACCTGCAACTAACAACACTATAAGAAGGGCTGAGCAAAAGAGGTAACATAGCCAAACAATGTTTTGCTAGGAAGGGTGTCAAAGGTTAGAGGTTCATGGAAATTTGGGAGGCTTGATAAACAGGTGATAGGCAGCGCAACATAGCGATAGAACGAAGCAACTAGCATAGCAATGATAGTAGTGAGATCCAGGGTAGCGGTCATCTTGCCTGAGATCCCGCAAGGAAGAAGAATGAGTCCATGAAGAAGATGAACGGGAGTAGTCGAACGAATCCTCACAATCGCAACATTACCGGAACAAAGAAGCAACACCGGAAAGAAACAAACAACATGGTAAATGCACAAGCATAAACATGCCATGATGCACAAACAAGTATGATGCATGTCCAGTTTAAATGAGGCATGGCATGGCAAAGTGCAACAAACAATACTACAAATTAAGTGGAGCTCAATATGCAACGAGTTGCATATTAGCGAAACACCACATTCAAGTTATTTAGTTCGCTCTCGTTTAGGTACCCAACAATATTAAATGTTGATTAACATGGCAAGATGTGAAGCATAATTAAACTACCTATCTAGGCAAATTTAAATGAGGCCGGAACAACGAACAACAATTCCGGAAAAATCCCCATGTGCATATTTTGAGTTTGGTACTGTTCTGCCCTAAACCATATTTTAGAGTTGTTAAACATGCAAAGTGATAACACCATGTTAATCTAGGCATTTTTCCACCCCATTTACATATAAAGTTTATTTAAAACCGAGCTACGGTTATTTAGTTATGAAATAAATCATTTTAACATGGCCTTTATGAAAATTAATGCAAACAACAATTTTAAACATTTTAAACATGGATGAAAGTGGCATATTATTAATCTACACAAAATTCTAAGCATTTTACATATATAAATCATTTTAATCCGATGAATGATTTGTGAGTTATTAAATGTATGAAGCATGAGGGTTTTACTGTAAAACAACAACTCTAGACAAAGTCTAAATTCGCTGGAACAGGAAAAAAAACGTTATCGGGCTGAAACTGGGCGGACTGGGCGCTCACCATGGGCCAGGCCCAGTCGGTGGAGCTGGCTGCAAGCTTGGCGGTTCGGGCTGACGAAGTGGGCGGCTTGGGCCTTGGCGCCTGGGACTTGGAGACCGGCCACGCTGGCGCTGGACCAAGTCAACGATGGGGCAGCGCTGGCTGTCTCGTTCATGAAGCAGGGGACGGCGGCTGGCGATGCGGGATGTAGGGCATGGCGGCGACCTCCTGCGATGAGTGGATGGACGAGGGGGACGGATCCGGTGCGAAGGAGGTCGAGGGGGGCCGAGGCGAGGCTGGAGCTACTGTCGTTCGTCCCGGCGCTTGACGGGAGGACGCAGGCGAGGAACTTGTCGCGCTGGTCACGCCGGACCAGAGTGACAACGGCGGGCCTTCGATGGGGATGGGGCAGACGAGGCCGGAGGAGGTCGTGGCGGAGCGGTTCCCGGCGTTGCCGCGCCGAACAGAGGCCGATGGAGGCGTGGATTTGGCGAGGCGGTGGAGTTCCTTCGGCGGGCTGAAGAACTTGAGGCGCTCGGGCGCCATGGCCGCTCCAACTTCCTGTGAGAAAACTGAGAGAGATGAGAGACCGAAGGGAGAGCAAGAGAGAAATAGAAACGACGGGAGGGGCAGAACGAAGGAAGAGAGAGGGACGAGGCCGGTCCTGGTCGACGGGGAAGGTGGGGCGCAATCCGGGTGGTTGCGTTCGCCGGCGGCGATGCGCCATGGAGGGAAGGCTCGGGTGCGGGGTCTCCTGCTTGGCTACTGCGGGCACGAGAACGAGGCTGGCAAAGGGCGCTGAGGAGATCCACTCCTTTGGATCAAACAGGGAGGATGAGGCGCTTGATGGATTGGCTAGGCGAGGGGATCGAGGGAGATTGAGTGAGGGGATCCCGATGTGGAAGATGAGACACGGGGTGGCGGTGGCAGAGAAAGGATGGATGGGACATCTCCCCAAAATTTAGGGTTTGGTCTGATTTGGTTAGTGCTGCCCACTATATAGAGTAGGTGGCTAATATGAGAGGGGATTGAGCCCCTAGATTTTTGATCGGACGGCTTCGGGTGGTCTAAACAAAGAATGGATGATGTTTAGGATAACTCGGGATTGTTCCGGACCCACTGGTCATGACCGCCCGGGTCGAGTCCGGGAGAAGTTTTTGAACTAGGTTGCGGAGGTGGTCGGTGGCTGTGCAGAGAGGGTGGGCATTTAGACGAGAGGGGATAACAAAGACAATGGGGTCTGACGAAAGGCCACAGGGACAAGGGGGGTTTTTGTTGGTCTCGGAGAAAGAGAGAAGAGAGGGGTCCAATTGGTCTGAGAGAAGGTCAACAAGGACAAGCGGTCTGACAACAGGTCAATGAAGACTAAGATAGAAACGGTAACTGCGAGTGGCTACGAGGTTTTATGAAAACAAACGGATGCAACGCGGATAATGCTATGAGATGAGATGCATGCCATGAACAAAATGCAAAACAAAAGACAAAACCCAACCACGAAGGAAATAACATATCACATCTCCGGAAAAGGCAAGAGTTGGAGTTACGAATATGGAAAGTTGTATCTGGGGCATTACAACACTCCACCTCTACAAGAGGATCTCGTCCCGAGATCTAGGATGGCACCGGAGGGAAAAGAAAGAGGAAGATAAGAGGTAAAACTAAATTGCTTCTTCGACAAACGAGTGAAACCATGAACCTTGAGAGGTTGAGCAAAATGAAAGAAAGAAAACAACGAAGATGAACAAAGTTGAAAACACTCCATTATAAAAGAGGAACAAGGAACATTCGAGAACCTTGTAGGTTGAAAGACAAGAAATAAGAGCTTCAAGAACCAAAAGAATATGAAACCACCGGTATAACATGATAGCCAAGGAACAAGAATGATAGAATTTGGAAAGCACTCCGGTAGAAAAGAGAAGGAAACGTGATACGATGAAAAGAACTTGAAATGGAGAACACCACACTCAGGTTAAATGGGTAAGCACGAAAATAACATGATCTTGACAAAACGAGATGATGGTTGAAGAGAGCAACATCACAATGCCTCCGGAAGAAAGAATAGAAGATAGATCATTGGAATAACAGAATGGAGAAGAAAATGCCAACTTCTGCCACAAATGAGCTTGGAAAGCACCCTTCCAAGAAGGTTATAACGGAGTTGTTGGAAAACCAACAACAAAACGAATAAGCTTGTAGTGGTCTTATGGAGGACATCTCAAGACTATGAGGTGACAACCGGCCACAAATGGAAAACATTGATTTGATTGAGAGCACCGAAGAGGTGAAAAACTTCTTCCACCAAGATGATAGAGAGATAACTTGGATCATTGATAAACACCATAATAGCAACATTCCTTAGGGATGGCTTTAGGTGAAATCTTTACCAAGATAACTCCAACGAAGAGATTGATGGATTTAAAATACCTCATTCTTGACAACATGTGAATCACGAAACATGAATGGAAATTATCAAGAATGACATATCACCATCTCAAAAGATAAGGTAGAAAGAATTGCACTTTGGAATGCAAGATGAAGAATACTTGAGCTCCTCAAAACAAAACATGTGTTGAGCACCATGTTTATTTTAGAGTATAGCTTGGCGGGTCATAACTTCAAGAGAAATCTTGAAGAACAATTGAAGAATGAAAAGAATCCTTGACGAACCATCTTGTAGAGCCTCCATGAAGAACTCCGGTAATGAAAGGATGGTAGAAAGAAAGAGAAGTTGAAAACACAAGGTGAAGCCTTGCGATGATTTAGATGGAGCTTTGCGACGAGATAATGCGGAAAACTTGGAACTCTGCAAAAGAAAAGATGAAGCATCTCGAATCGAGAAAAATGACATGATGAACAACTCTGGAAAGAAGAAACTAGATCACTTGGATGAAACAATAATAAGAATTACGTTATGCCTATCCTTCACCAATTTAAATTGATGACAAGCAACGGATTTGGCATACTACTTATTCTCGTAGAAAGGATTAAGAGGGATATAGTGTAAACTTGAGAAGGTATTGATGGAACCACCGGTGGGATTTGGAAACAACGAATGAATTGATATGATAACAAAGGAAGTGAAAATCTTGAACGAACCACCGTAAAAATTGGAAAAGAGAGTAGCAAGGGCACAATTCATCGGAAAGAATTGGAAAACGAATGAAGATACTTGAGGGGATTTAGCTACCTGAGAACGAAGAGATCATGAACTGATTAGAGGATATTAGAACGATTCATCTGGAAGAATTGGAGAATGATAGCTACATGTTGAGAATAAAAAATTATGACATGATGGCCTTCGGAGGAAAGAAATGGAAACAACTCATGAAATGCTCCGGATGGTTGAAAAGAATATCCACAATCAAAAACAATTATGAGGATGGCATGAAGCTAGAACCATGAATCTTCAAGAGAATGGACCAAGATTTAAGAGAAACTCTTCTTCGGTCTTCAAATGTTGAGAATGATGATGAGAACCACCATGAATTGTTGAGATACTCCGGGAGAATGAAAAACAAAGAGGTCGAGCCAACAATGAAAATAAATTTTTTGATATCAATCTTGGAAAAAATCTGACTGGTGAGATTCATTCTTACATCAAACTTCGAAAAGAATTTGGGAATGGCTCCGGGAAAATTAAAAGATTCAGGTAAGATCCTGGGAAAAGACCTGTGGGTTAGGGCCCACTCGAAAGAAACATCGTTGAAGGATTTTAAAGAGAGGTTGCACCGGTTGAATTAAATAGCTTGAATGAGATAAAAATCTCCAAATAGCTTAAACGGATTGAGAATGGAAACACAAATCTTCTGAGATATCTTCAACACTCTGGAACAAATGAATAGCAAGAGGTGAGTGATTGAGAGGTGCACCGGCATGAGAAAGCATTAGAAACAAGGAAAGGAATATGATTAATATCGAAAGCTTGAATTGGATCCACCGGAGAAGAAACAACAATGAAGAATGATGAACTTGAAACTGTTCAGCATCTTCATGGGAAATCACCGGATAAGAACATTGAAAGAAAAGAATCAAGAGACTTCACATGAATAAATGGATACTTGATTAAATATATGAGTCTTTAAAGAAAAGGGTGGGAGGGTGGGAAAACAAAGGCAACTTGGGGCAGATGGAATGGATACTGTTGAAGAAAACTTAGAATTGATCTTGCGGATGTTGAAAATGATCGGATCCACTTGAAGAGAAGCACACCGGTTGGAAAAGAGTTGACATGACAACCTCAGTGATCAAGAAGGATTAGCACTCCCATAGAAATATGAGAACACCACTTGAAAGGTATGGATTCAACATTTGACTTCGAAGCAACTCGAATACCACAAATAAAACAAAACAAAGGATTTGGCTTGCAGAATATGCCGGAACAAATACATATGATAGAGATTTACCCAATCCCATATCATGCATCTGTCGGAAAGATATTCTAGGAGCTACTTGAATTCCCACCTATAAACTCCCGAAACTTTTTGGTTATGCAATCTGGTGTTGGGGATACAGGGGAAGCAATATATATCTCACCCAAACTAACAATACCTACATCCAAGCTGTATCCATCCGTCAACACATAACCAAGAAACCTTCGGAAATCGTGTACCTCAACCTTCGAAAAGCATCCATTATACGAGCTATGGCAATACTCCTGAACTCCCGCCCCAGTACTGGGTGGCGTCGAGGTTATCTCACCAACAACTGCATAAAAGAGATTTTTGATTTCGGCAAAACTCAGGTATTCCAGAACTGCAACGATAAAATTGTGACGACAACACCTCGGAGCTCAACTCCCCGGGTCACTGCCACATAAAAGACAGGAGGCACCAAGAACAATGTTCTCGTCACAAAACCATCGGAACGATTCCAAGATACCCATGTGATCCTAAAATAATTGTGAAAAATTGAGGAGAGGAAAGACAAAACATCTACGTCAGGAGTCCTCACCAGAGCGACGAAGGGGGCTGAGGAGTAAAAAGAATCCTACTCTCCGATATATATAATCCTAAGACTCAAAATAGTTTTCTTCTAGACTCAACAACGACCAACAATCAAGGGGGCTCCTATGGTCGGTCGAGGCTATGATTACCAACTTGTCACGCCCAATATGCGATACTATCCTAAAGAGACTCGAAGGTCCCGCCAAGGATAGAACCGCATATTGAAACGCTTTTGCAAGGTGGATATCATTACATCAACATTACATAATAGATGGGGATACATACAAGAGGCATACAATGCAACACGAATACAATATCACAATACATAAGAGCATCATCCGACTATGGATGAAACACAAACAGAAACTCAAACGACATCCACTCTGCTAGCCCAGGCTATCGACCTGGAACCTATCCCCTGATTGAAGAAGCAGAAGAAGAAATCAACGCAAGCAAGCATCACTCTCGCGTCATGATCATCGCATAACCTGTACCTGCAACTGTTGTTGTAGTAATCTGTGAGCCACGAGGACTCAGCAATCCCATTACCATGGGTATCAAGACTAGCAAAGCTTAATGGGAAAGGAAGGGGTAAAGTGGTGAGGTTGCAGCAGCGACTAAGCATATATGGTGGCTAACATACGCAAATAAGAGCGAGAAGAGAAGCAAAAGGAACGGTCGTGAAGCTAGCAGTGATCAAGAAGTGATCCTGAACTCCTACTTACGTCAAACATAACCCAAAAACCGTGTTCACTTCCCGGACTCCGCCGAAAAGAGACCATCACGGCTACACACACGGTTGATGCGTTTTAATTTGGATCTGGTGTCAAGTTATCTACAACCGGACATTAACAAATTCCCATCTGCCACATAACCGTGGGCACGACTTTCGAAAGTTTATACCCTGTAGGGGTGTCCCAACTTAGCCCATGATAAGCTCTCGCGATCAACGAAGGATATTCCTTCTCCCGGGAAGACCCGATCAGACTCGGAATCTCGGTTACAAGACATTTCGACAATGGTAAAACAAGACCAGCAAAGCCGCCCGATGTGCCGACAAATCCCGATAGGAGCTGCACATATCTCGTTCTCAGGGCACACCAGATGAACACTACGTACAACTAAAACCAGACTCAAGTTTCCCCGAGGTGGCGCTGCAAGTGGCTCTAGTTTGGACCAACAATCGAAGGAGCACTGGCCCGGGGGGGTTAAAATAAAGATGACCCTTGGGCTCCGGAAACCCAAGGGAAAAAAGGGCTAGGTGAGGCAAATGGTAAAACCAAGGTTGGGCCTTGCTGGAGGAGTTTTATTCAAAGCGAACTGTCAAGGGGGTCCCATAAATCACCCAACCGCGTAAGGAACGCAAAATCCAGGAACATAACACCGGTATGACGGAAACTAGGGCGGCAAGAGTGGAAAAAAACACCAGGCATAAGGCCGAGTCTTCCACCCTTTACCAAGTATATAGATGCATTAATAATATAAGAGATATTGTGATATCCCAACATAATCCTGTCCATCATAGAGCAATCTTCAACTTCACCTGCAACTAACAACGCTATAAGAAGGGCTGAGCAAAAGCGGTAACATAGCCAAACAATGGTTTGCTAGGAAGGGTGTCAAAGGTTAGAGGTTCATGGAAATTTGGGAGGCTTGATAAACAGGTGATAGGTAGTGCAACATAGCGATAGAACGAAGCAACTAGCATAGCAATGATAGTAGTGAGATCCAGGGTAGCGGTCATCTTGCCTGAGATCCCGCAAGGAAGAAGAAGAGTCCATGAAGAAGATGAACGGGAGTAGTCGAACGAATCCTCACAATCGCAACATTACCGGAACAAAGAAGCAACACTGGAAAGAAACAAACAACATGGTAAATGCATAAGCATAAACATGACATGATGCACAAACAAGTATGATGCATGTCTGGTTTAAATGAGGCATGGCATGGCAAAGTGCAACAAACAATACTACAAATTAAGTGGAGCTCAATATGCAACGAGTTGCATATTGACGAAACACCACATTCAAGTTATTTAGTTCACTCTCGTTTAGGTACCCAACAATATTAAATGTTGATTAACATGGCAAGATGTGAAGCATAATTAAACTACCTATCTAGGCAAATTTAAATGAGGCCGGAACAACGAACAACAATTCCGGAAAAATCCCCATGTGCATATTTTGAGTTTGGTACTGTTCTGCCCTAAACCATATTTTAGAGTTGTTAAACATGCAAAGTGATTACACCATGTTAATCTAGGCATTTTTTCACCCCATTTACATATAATGTTTATTTAAAACCGATCTACGGTTATTTAGTTATGAAATAAATCATTTTAACATGGCATTTATGCAAATTAATGCAAACAACAATTTTAAACAGTTTAAACATGGATGAAAGTGGCATATTATTAATCTACACAAAATTCTAAGCATTTTACATATATAAATCATTTTAATCCGATGAACGGTTTGTGAGTTATTAAATGTATGAAGCATGAGGGTTTTTCTGTAAAACAACAACTCTGGACAAAGTCTAAATTCTCTGGAACAGGAAAAAAACATTATCGGGCTGAAACTGGGCGGACTGGGCGCTCACCATGGGCCAGGCCCAGTCGGTGGAGCTGGCTGCAGGCTTGGCGGTTCGGGCTGACGAAGTGGGCGGCTTGGGCCTTGGCGCCTGGGACTTGGAGACCGGCCACGCTGGTACTGGACCAAGTCAACGAAGGGGCAGCGCTGGCTGTCTCGTTCATGAAGCAGGGGACGGCGGCTGGCGATGCGGGATGCAGGGCATGGCGGCGACCTCCTGCGACAAGTGGATGGACGAGGGGGATGGATCTGGTGCGAAGGAGGTCGAGGGGGGCCGAGGCGAGGCTGGAGCTGCTGTCGTTTGTCCCGGCGCTTGACGGGAGGATGTAGGCGAGGAACTTGTCGCGCTGGTCACGCCGGACCAGAGTGACAACGGCGGGCCTTCGACGGGGATGGGGCAGACGAGGCCGGAGGAGGTCGTGGCGGAGCGGTTCCCGGCGTTGCCGCGCCGAACAGAGGCCGATGGAGGCATGGATTTGGCGAGGCGGCAGAGTTCCTTCGGCGGGCTGAAGAACTTGAGGCGCTCGGGTGCCATGGCCGCTCCAACTCCCTGTGAGAAAACGGAGAGATATGAGAGACCGAAGGGAGAGCAAGAGAGAAATAGAAACGACCGGAGGGGCAGAACGAAGGGAGAGAGAGGGACGAGGCCGGTCCTGGTCGACGGGGAAGGCGGGGCGCAGTCCGGGTGGTTCCGTTCGCCGGCGGCACCCGAGCAGTCCAGGTTGGCTTGCGCATGCGCTCGATGGCCTTGATCTTCTCCAGGTTCGCCTCGATGCCGCATTCCGAGACGAGGAACCCGAGCAGCTTTCCGATTGGGATGCCGAAGACGCACTTTTCCGGGTTGAGCTTTACCTTGTACTCGTGGAGGTTGGTGAATGTTTCCTTCAGATTGTCGAGGAGCGTGAGGTGCTGCTTGGTCTTCAGCACGATATCGTCCACGTACACGTGGATGCTCTTGCCGAGTTGCGGTAGCAGGCATTTCTGCATGCAGCGTTGGAAGGTGGCGCCGGCATTCTTCAACTCGAACGACATGGTGATGTAGGAGTACGCCCCGAAGGGCATGATGAAGGACGTCTTCAGGGCATCGGCCGGATCCAGCTTGATCTGGTGATAGCCGGAGTAGGCGTCCAGGAAGGATAGCAGCTCACACCCGGCGGTCGAGTCGATGACTTGGTCGATCCGCGAGAGGGCGAACAGATCCTTAGGACAGGCCTTGTTGTGGCTGGTGTAGTCGATACACATGCGCCAGGTCTTGTTCTTCTTTAGGACAAGGACTGGGTTGGCCAGCCACTCGGGGTGAAACACTTCCATGAAGCCGGCCGCCAAGAGCTTGGTGACCTCTTCACCAATGGTTCTTCTCTTCTCTTTGGAAAATCGACGGAGGGGTTGACGGACAGGCTTGGTGTCCTTGTGAACGTGGAGTTTGTGCTCGGCATACTTCCTCGGGATACCCGACATGTCTTTGGGGGTCCATGCGAAGATATCCCGATTCTCACGAAGGAAGTCGACGAGCTCGCCTTCCTATTTGCTGTCGAGGCGGGCGCCTACGACAACGTACTTGCTGCAGCTGGGGTCTTCCGGGTTCAGCTTCACTTTCTTGGTTTCCTTGGAGGGCTTGAAGGCGGCCTTATCGGCCGGGTCGAGGGTTGGGATCGATGCGTCGGAGGCCTCGCCAGCCAGGGCAACGATCCGGTCGAGCTGGCGCTGCTCCTCGGCTATGACCAGCGACTTGGCCAGCTTGGCGCCGTCTCGGGCGCACTCTAGAGACTTTCGGTAGTCGCCGGTGATGGTAATGAGGCCCTTGGGACCCGACATCTTCATCTTCAGGTACGCGTAGTGGGGAACCGCCATGAATTTGGCGAGCACGGGCCGGCCCAGCAGCGCATGATACGCGCTGGACAGGCCACCTCGAACCAGATCGGTTCGCGTCGGAAGTGGCTGCTGTCACCGAACAGGACGTTGAGCTGGACCCGGCCAATGGGTGAACAGGAGAGGCCGGGTACGATGCCATGGAAGACGGTCTGGGTTGGCTCCAGGTCCTCGGCCTTGAGGCCGAGCTTGGTCATCGTGTCGCGGTAGAGGATGTTTATGCTGCTGCCGCCGTCGATGAGGACTCGGGAGAACTTGCAGGTGTGCCGCGCGACGATGGTAGGGTTGAGGACGAGGGCGTATCCACCCGGACTTGGCATGACTGCCGGGTGATCCTCCCGGGTCTAGGTGATCGGGCACTCCGAACAATGCATGAAATCCGTCTTGGCTGGGACGACGGTGTTCACCTCCTGCCGGAGGAGGCGCTCGCTGTGCTTGTCGTCGCCGAGGCTGGTGAAGACGACGTAGGCCGCGTTCTGCTCCGGGTAGGCATCGCTCCGCATCGCGCCGCCGGCGGGAGGCAGCGGTGGAGGCGGAGGCGGCTGCCCCGTGCCCGGAGCCGGAGCCGGAGCTGGAGGAGGCGGGACGTCGCCCGTCATGATGCGCTTGGTGATGGCGCACTGTCGAAGCGTGTGCGTGAAGGGTCTTGCGCCGCTGTGGTGCTTGCATGGGGCGCCGAGCATCTCTTCAAAGCTCATGGTGGGTTGCCATGCCATCTTGCCGGTCTGCCGGCGCTTTGCTGTCGGGTCCGCCGCGGGCTCGGCGGCCGCGACGAGCCGGTTGTCATGACGTTACGCCGACTTCTCGGCCTTGCGCTTGTTGTTCTGGTGGTGCTGCTGCCGGCTGCCTTCGCCGGCCGGCTTCTATGGAGGGACCGGCTTCGCCTTGCCGGCCTCGTCCAGCGCCACCTGGATCTTCATGGCGAAGTCGGCGTTGGCGTACTTGTCCGCCGTCACCATGAGCGCGGCCATGGTGGCCGGCTCGGAGCGTAGAAGCTTGTGCTTGAGGAGGGTGCCGTCTCGGCACCCGCTGACGAAGTATTGGATCGCCTGGACTCATGGACGCCCTCACAGCTGTTTCGAAGCTCGGTCCAGCATGCGAGGTACTCGCGGCGGTGGCGCATGTCGGTGTTGTCGATGGCGCACGGGCCGAGTCGACTGGCGGCCAGGCCCCGAGGGGCCGGGTCGGCTGGAGCCGGATGCCAGCCAGGCTGGCCGGGTCCGTGCTGGGTCTCTGGGGCGGGCTCATTGCCCAGAGCATCGGCGGCGGTGCCGGCCGGGTTGCGCCAGGTCCGGCCTTGGCCGGAGTGCGCCTCACCGGGCGGCGAAGAGGCCGTGTGCAGGAGTTCGCCGGGTCCGCCAAGGCGGGCGGAGCCGGACCCTGCCGGCTTGGCAAGCTGGTTGAGGCGATCCTGCTGGGTGTTGGCGGCGTGGAGGAGCTCGCGCATCCACCCGATGCGCTCCTTGAGCTCCTCGCCCGTGTGTTGGTCGAGGCCGACCGCGGCTGCCTCCGTAGCGCGCATGTTCTTGACTGGGGTCTCGTAGATGGTCCGGCCGGTGCCGAAGGCTGGGCCGATCGCTCCTCCCCGGGCGCGACTATCAGCGGCCCGGCTTGGCTCGGCCGCGGCGGGCGTGAATCCGTGGGCGGCGTCGTGCTCCATCTGAGCAGCTTCCAGGCGGCGTCTGGTGGCGGCCAGCGTCTCGGACAGGTCCAGCATTTGCTGGCGCGTGTCCTCGAGCTGGGTTCGGGCTTCAGCAACGTTGGTGGCATCGACGTCGGTGCCGATGGGGACGCGGAGGCTCTGCATCACGGCACACAGCGGGTCGGACGGCTCCATCCGTGCCGTTGCGGCCGCGGCTTCAGCGGCTCTTCTTGCCTTGATCGACGAGAAAGAGGCCCCATCGCCGGTGACGAAGACCTCTACGTGTGCATCCATTGCCCCGGCAGTGAATCCGCTGCTGAGAGAGAGCGGGGAGTCGGAGTAGCTGAGCACCCCACTAGGGTACTCGTTGGCCGCGAGCGCGTCGGAGATGCGCAGCACGGTGATGGAGGCGGCGAGCGCGCTGATGACGTCGTCCGCCAGAGCGATGGACTCATCGGAGTAGGGGTGGGGCCCCGTCCGAAGCATGCTTTCGGCTAGCTCCTCGAGTAGCCCCACGATGGGCGCCAACTGTCGTGGTGGGCGCACGGCAAATGCCAAGGGATGGCTAAAGAGAGGATGAGGCTCGAGGGCGCTGGTGGGCTTCGGAGGCGAGGTTGATATGCGCGGGCGCGGGACGCCGGACATACCTAGGTTCGGGGCTCTCCGGAGAGATAACACCCCTAGTCCCGTCGAGTTTAGTTGGATGGTTGATAGTACAATGTCGCTCCTGGAGCTGTATGGAGGAGGAAGGAGGCTGGCCAAGGCTCCGACTGCTCCCTCTCTCTGGTGTTGCTATGTAGTGGCTAGTCCTATCTTGCTTGCTTTATCTCCTATGGCTTTGCGTGCCGGGGATCTCACATATCAGGCCATGTGTGTCTCTGTATATCACATGCCTCTGTTGGCGTGGACTCCTCGGGTTTTTTATAGATCAACCCACCCAGGGTTACAATGGTAATATGCCGAGTCGGTGGGTCCGTATTGTCGGCGTCCGGGGTACCGAGCTGGGTCCCGCTTGGGAGCTTGTGGTTCGCCGGGTTCCCCTAGGTGCGGGCCCCGTGTGCCTAGGGGGACTGTGCGCCGTCTTGTCGATCGTCATGGCGTGGCCAAGTCGAGCCACACACAGTGTTCTCCATCAGGCCTCCGCTTGCTGTCGTCAGCGGTGAGGTCGGGAACACTGTCTCCGTGCCAGCCCTGGTCAGCGGATAGGTAAGGGGCACTGTTGCCATGCTCCGGATGACCACGGGCATGGGTGGGGGCACTGTAGTCTTGGTCATCGGTGATTGAGGTCTCGTCCCATCGTACGGCCTGGATGGGACGGGAGCTAACCCGTGGCTGGGTTGCCGTGGATGCCACGGGTGGGTTGGCTTGCTGGGGAAGCCACGGTTGCGCCAGGCTGAGTTGCCTTGCACCAGCCGCTGCGGCCGGGTCGACGTACCTTGCCGAGTCGAGGGTCTTGGCTGGGTTGCGCGCCTTGCCGGGTCGAGCAACCCGGCCTGGCGCACGTCGGTTTGCGGGGCGATGCGGGCCCCGCTATTTTTGAAATAGATCCGGGTTCCGTTGCCTGCCCGGGGTTCATCACCCCGACAAGACCTATGGGTCCGTAGTTAGTAGCTAGATGGCTTCCTCTCTCTCTCTCTCTTGATTCTCAATACAATGGTCTCTTGGAGATCTATTTGAGTGTAAATCTTTTTGTGGTGTGTTTTTTGGGATCCGATGAACTTTGAGTTTATGATCAGATCCATGTTTTTATCCATGAAAGTTATTTGAGTCTTTTGATCTCTTATATGCATGATTACTTATAGGCTTGTATTTATTCTACAAATCTTTGGTTTAGTTAGGCCAACTAGATCGATTTTTCTTGCCATGGGAAGAGGTGATTTGTGATGGGTTCGATCTTACGGTGCTTGATCCCAGTGACAGAAGGGGAACCGACATGTATGTATCGTTGCTATTAAGGATAACAAGATGGGGTCTATTTCTACATAAATAGATCTTGTCTACATCATGTCATCGTTCTTATTGCATTACTCCGTTTCTCCATGAACTTAATACACTAGATGCATGCTGGATAGCGGTCGATGTGTGGAGTAATAGTAGTAGATGCAGGCAGGAGTCGGTCTACTAATCTTGGACGTGATGCCTATATAATGATCATTGCCTGGATATCGTCATGATTATTTGAAGTTCTATCAATTGCCCAACAGTAATTTGTTTACCCATCGTATGCTATTTTTCTCGAGAGAATCCACTAGTGAAATCTACGGCCCCCGGGTCTCTTCTTTATTATATTTGCCTTCGCGATCTATTTTTATTTGCTTTTATTTTTAGATCTATTAATCCAAAAAATAATAAAAACCTTGCTGCAATTTTTATTTATTTATTTTATCTCGCGTTCTCGCGAGATCTATTTATCCAATCTATTACAATTTTACCTATCTTTTTACCCGTGAGGGATTGATAACCCCTCTCTTACGTCGGGTTGCAAGTATTTGTTCTTTGTGTGCAGGAGCTGTTTACGTGGTTCTCCTACTGGTTCAATAACCTTGGTCTCATCACTGAGGGAAATACCTACCGTAGCTGTGCTGCATCATTCCTTCCTCTTTGGGGAAATACCGACATAGTTCAAGCCGCATCAAAAGGAATTTCTGGCGCCGTTGCCGGGGAGACATCACCAACATCTACCAGGTTCCTAATCACAAATCACATCTCCTTGCAATTTACATTATTTTCCATTTGCCTCTTATTTTCACCTCCCCCACTTCACAAAAATGTGTCGCTTTATTCGTCCTTTTATTTGTTCGCCTTTTTCTCGTCAGATCTCTTGTTCGCTATCTCTACTTGTGTTACCATGTGCCTTCTATTCACTTGCATCTTCGCTTGCAAACGTCGAGAGCGCTCGAGCTTCCGTCCGTGCTGCCGATGTCGCCCTGGCCCGGGTCGAGGCCATCCACACCAAGATCAAGGACACGCACTCCAAGATATTCCAGGCCACATCAGAATCCGGCATGCAACCCACATCTGAAAAGGCACGGTGGCCATGGAGCACCTGCTTCCTCATGAGATCACCGAGCGGGAGCTGGAGATGCATGAGGCGGTAGAGATCGAGGAGCACCGGGAGGAGAAGTTGTGTGTGGCCGAGGTTGAGGTAGAGAAGAGTCTGTCTGTCAAGGAATCGGCGGTGGAGTACCAACACGAGTGGCGTAACCACTACTACAAGTACTAGAACCTTGAGGGCGGTGCCGAGGACGAGGACAAGGACACAGTCGACTTCAGCAGGGGGACACAGATTCCACCAACAGCGGCATGTCGCCAGGACAAGTCATCGATGTCTCATCTCACACCGGTAATGCATAGGTCGACGCGGCGGCGGATTTGTTAAAATTATGTGTACTTAGGCTTTGTTTTTAATGTTGGTCTTTCATTAGAGGAATGTTTAGGTCAACTGGCTCTGTTTAGTTATTATAAAATTGTTTGATTCAGTAAGTGTGGTCTATGTGCTGTACACTGTTTTGGGTGCCCAAATTAGCAAGCGATGTTAAATTATGCAATGACGTACCTGGGGAAATTTCCACCAAAATTTGAATTATCAAACTCATCCCATGCGCGTAAAGCAGAAGAATTGTTTGCAATGCGCACAATCGTTCAAAGTGAATGGTGTCCAGCGGCACCACAAGCAAAAGTTTCCCTCCATATTTCGAAATTTTTGGACTACCCCGAAATATCTACCCCCACCCCTTTTCTCCCCGACCACAAGTCACATTTCCCATGTTTCCTCCTTCCTTCCTTCGTAATCTATAGCCACTTCCTTGCTTGCTTCCTCGCTCTCGTCGTCTCGCATCCTACCGCCGGGGTTGCCGTGGTCTTCTTCAATGACCTCTCTAGCGGTTCCTCCTCCTACGATGACTCCTTCACCACCCGAGTATGCGTCTCTTCTCTCTCTCTCTCTCTCTCTCTCGGGCTATGAGTTGGAATGAAGGATTTTAACCCGGCGGACGATTTGAGTGATTTCTTCCTCTTGTAGCTCCCTAGGACCATCAGTTGCAACGAATGGAGTGGAGTGGCTGAAGATCTGTCTGCTCGTTGTCACCATCAATCTCCATGCGTGAAGCTAGTTGCGTTTGAATCTATGGACAGTGGGAGGAAGTTTCTGGCATGTGCAGAGAAGGTTAGACCCTCTTTCATTGTTACAAATCATTTGTTAGATGTGATTCAGACACTGTCACAGTCCCAACCCATTCATACCACACCTTCAACCAAACGCATCCTAAGACAGTGTCACAGTTTGTACCTAGTATCTAAAAAAATTGCCATCTCATCACCGGTGCCATTAGAAAATTGTTTGGCACCGCTTCAGCAGTTTGTGCAGCCAACTTTGGTCCACACATCCGAGCAGCCAAGCAGTAAAATACTAAATCTTTATGGCATGAAGGAACTGGGCATCAGAGCAACTAGGTGCTCCGGAGTCTGGGTCCCTAATTATTTTCCGCTACATCGGCTTGCCAGTGCAGGGCACCGGTGCGAGATGTAGCAACAGTTGTCTTTACACCAGCTTTGGCATACATAGTGGACGACCTTAGTGCTATTAGTTCTACGTTACTAAATTTGTGCATGTACACACCTGTTAGTATCAATTTGCTGTCATCCAAACACTGTCGCTATGCTGTTGTAGTTACATTTACCTTCCTCATAAAATGTTCAATTTTTTTATTTATAGTACATGAGTAAGAACTTGTAGTGTTGTTGTAGTTAATTATAGCTTCTGATGTTTCAGAATTTGGTTGTTGTCTCAGTAGCAATTAATTCATTTGCACATCAATCTTTTTGAGAAGATATGTCATAATTAACTTGTTTCTTCAGTTTTTCAAAATAAGTATTGGTGATTTTTTATGTTGCTATAAACCCATTTCCCCTACAATTGTTATTGGTCTAGTTTTAAATATTATAGGATGAACGGAAGTGTTCTTACTTGGAGTGGGTTGATCAAGAGTGGCCACAATCTTTGAAATGTGCCTACCAAAGCTCTGGAGCATGTATAAGGAAGAGAACAGAGGTAGGCTTAGAGAAAGTGTTATCAACGCTGAAGAATATTTGAAGATGCGGGATAAAAAGAGGAAGGTGGAGAATGAGCTCAGATTTTTTAAATCAGACTTTGCTAAGATGGTGTTAGCGAAGGAGGAGGCACTTTCCTTGTTGGCCAGTGCAAAATAGGTTCTTACTGAACTGAAAGCAGAGGTGGATAAGACAAGCCTGGATGATCTCGATTAGGGAAATGAATATATTGTTCTAATATTGTTCTTATGAAGTTGAACTAGCTATATGTTGTACTGTGTTGTTTTCAGGTAGCTATAGTACTATGATGTTAAAATATATTTATGTGCCTGATATGAAATTGGAAAATAACTGTTTGATTTGAAATGTGAATTTGCATAATACTGGAATTATTAATCATAAACTAATAAACCTGCTAAACGGGTCATGGAACTTTGCAAACGGTTCTAGCAGTAAAAGCACTTGTGATGGATGCCCAATGCCACACAGTTTTCTTCATCAAATCGTGTGTGATGTAGTTGATAAAAGCAAATGGTTAACCAAGGCAGAGCGTGTGTGATAGTTACACCTATCACCCACGAGCCTATGCATAAAACTGTGTGGGATGTACATACGAACGGAAACGTTTTCCCTAGATTGACTGTGTGGGATGTACATACGAACGGAAACGTTTGTGTGTGATATACATACGAACGGAAATGTTTTTCTGGGATTCACCGTGCGGGATGTACATACGAACGGAAATGATTGGGTTTCGATGCCTCACCCGATTGCACACGAGCTCATTTTGCCCCAGCCTATGTGCCAGGAGGGCCTATCCCCGACGGTTTCTGGGTCGTGTGGGAAGGACCCCCCTATGGCCCACACTCACTTGGCGACGGTTCCAAATGTCGTCATGGAAAGGGGTTAAAAACCGTGTGTATAACACCTTGCTGTACCAGTGGTGGGTCACGCCTGTCAGCGGCAAGTTGTGGCCCACACGTCGATCTGGACTGAGCCGTCGTTGGGGAGGTGGCCCCACACAGCTGGATCCGACGCGGGGAGGGAGACTGTGGTGGATGCGGTGGTGGTGGCTGGGAAAGCGCCGGCGGTTGGAGGTAGTAGGGGGCGGCGGTCGGTGGAGGAGATTGGGCGGAGGAGCATGCTGCGCCGGCGGTGGTCTGGGTCGGGAAGAGCTAGCGCGCAGCCCCGGTAGCGAGGAAAGTGGTGGGAGAGAAGGGAGGTGGCCGGGGCGGCACGGGGTGCCAGGGAAGGAGGGAGGAGGCCGACATGGAGAGCGGAAGGTGGGAGGAGTGGGGGAACTTTTGGATCGGGTGTGATGTGTGGGGGACGAGGAAGATGATGGGGCCGAGTGGGTGGGCTATGCAGTTTTTCATTTTGTTTCTTTTTTCTTGAAGTTTTTGTTTTGTTTCTTTGTGGTTCGGTTTGCTATTTGTTTTCAGTGCAGAAGTGTTAGCAGAATAAGAAAGTGTTAGCATAATAAGACTCTTAAAGGTGTTATTAGAATAGACCCACCCTATATATATGTGTGTGTCTATATATATACCAGATTACTAATATGCACCACAAGTGGTGTTGTTAGGATTGACTCATGACCTGTTTGTGTGTGTAGATGTCCATCTGTACATAATATACAACACTAAAATCAATATATTTTTCCGGTGAATAATTGCTTATGCAGCTTTTTTTGCAAGGACTATACTCAATCAGGGGAAACTTTAATTAAGGTTTAAAAAACGTTAGCTAGACTAATTTGTATTCTTGGCTCCAGGTAGATTGTAATGTAGGATTTCAGTTTTAACTTGAATTTTCTCATTCAGAGTGTTGCATTCTAAGCCCTTGGTAGGTTTCTTCTCCTTTTGAATTGATTTGCTTATTTCCCCAATTATCTTGCTCACTGTCTTCATTAACATACAATTATACCTTACAGCGACAACCCCTTGTTGCCGCTCTCCTTCTCATCCACGACCCCTTGCTGCTGATGTCCTACTTCTCACCGGTGGCCTCATCTTCCTCCTGCCCCCCCCCCCCGACAGCAAAGCGGTATGTGTCGGCGTTCCGGGAATGGGGGTCCCCAGACGTGCCTGCCCGCGGCCCGCGGCGTGGCCCATCTTCACCAGCAAACACTCTAGACCCTCGCGAGGCTGACGATGCGCAAGACCCCCTCGGGGGCAGCCTCACCAGGCTGGCTCGCGAGGGGAGGAGAGATCAAGGCAAGGGGAACCTCGCGAGGTTTCTATGACATAATCCATGACGACCAAGGCTAGGCGGGCGCCAGCATGCAAAGTGTCCTCATTTCCTCTTTGGTGCTAAAGAGGCAAGCACACGCAAGGAGTTCCGAGGCATGAGGCAAATGTTTCCATATCGGTGCAACGAGACCAAGACTAGTAGGACGGCAGGACGGAGGTCACCATGGAGCCCAAGGTGGCGTCACCACCAACGCCTTTGGCAGGCGAAGACCACCTTTAGTTAGGATAGCTTGTACTAGTTGTTCCCCTTCAAACTGGTCGTTGTGGAATCCCTTCCCTCTCAACATTTGGGAAGAGGGCCAGGGCCTCTATAAATAGGACTAGCCACCACCATAGGAGAGGATCATGTGGGATCGGAGCCATTCCATCCTCACCCACACAAGCTCACCAAGCACAAGAACACCTCTCCTTAGGAGGTTGTTCTTCCCTCGTACTGTTCATCCACAGCCCAAGAGGCAATCCACCACACCACACTAGAGTAGGGTATTACACCACAACGGTGGCCCGAACCAGTATAAATCTTGTGTCCCCTTGTTATTTGGGTTCGCCGAGCTAGGCCATGAGATCATGATGCGTGCGAGCTAGAGGGAGGAGAGATCTTTGTGCGCACCCCAGTGTTCGAACCTCAAGGGTTTTGCCGGAACCCGAAATCCGACAGTATGATGAGTTCATCTTGGATTTCTTATCCTTTTCTTATTTTGATGATGCATATTGTTGTAAAATTTCCTCATGAATTTACAATATGTAAGGTTGGTTTTAGGATGATTTATAGTATCTAAAGTGCTAAACTATAATCTTGGTAGTGATTATATGGTGTGGAGAAACCTACAGTTCACTAATTGATGCCCTATAATTGGGTATCATAAGCTTTGTGTCGCTGTATTGTCATCATTTTTTTAAATTATCAACCTTATCTCGGTAGATTGGTAAACTATTTTTCATTATTTTTCTTTGGGTGATTCATTGAGAGAAAATATGTGTGCCTTTGGTATTTTTCTGTATCTACATTATGGTCGGGAGTAACCTAGGAAATTTATGTCCAACCAGAAAACAAGCATAATTGTGTAGGCCTACTATTGAATACAAGCAATATGGTTGATTGGTCCTTTTTCTAGACTGAACGACATATTTCAATAGAATGAATATCTCAAAGGACACAGGGAAAGGAACACGTGCTATTAGTTTTTAAGACTTGAATATTTCGTTAGAGTGAACTAAGCTGTCATAACCTTTAGTTTAGTCGCTCATAGCTTTCTTGTTGACGCTTCAATATATTTAAGCACTTTCTATTTTCTATGCTCTTCTACAAGATGATATTAGTAGGTGGAAAGTTATTTATTTTATCTACCTAAAAATAGATTGGAAATTATATATTTTTTACCATCCATTTTTAACCATGTTATCCTAAGAAATAGAATGTTGGCGACCGCCAACCATAGTGATGGTGGGGCCCTCCATGGTTGTTGGCGACCAAACGCCACCGCCGTCGGCAATGCCACCGTGGCCCTTGCCGCCGGCAAACGTTAAGTAAGTCATGGCCTTCTCTTTTTTTGCTTAGTGATATGTGCATGCTTGCAACTACTCTATTGATTGCAAAAGAAACATGAGCATGGCAGATGTTGATTGCAAAAGGTTTCTTCGTACTTTCATGTTGGAATCAGTGACAGTACCTTGCTGCTTAAATTACTTTCTTTCCTATTAGAAACTAGTGTATACTCTCTAACTACTTCATGTTTTCTTTGTTGGTTGTAGTTTATTTGCTATTTGTAACTTCAAAATGATATGTCAAATATGCTCTAATTTTTTTATGCCATCAGAGATTTCAGCTCATATTACTTCCTCTCTGTTTATGGTTCGGTAGTGGTGATTTAATGATTATATATTCTCAATCATATCTCATATCTATTGTTACATATATTTGTTTTTTTGTATTTACCCACTTGTGTGCTTTTGACAAATTTCCAGCTTTGGATGTGAGAATGTGTTTCGCATTACATGTCGAAGTAGTTGCACATTCTTTAAAAAGTTATCCAAAACAAGTTTGGTTGAGCCCAACCCATAATATATACTTGAACAATTAGGCGTTCTTGATGACACCCTGTTTTTTATTTGGCTTGTATTTTCTTTGTTGTTACAACTATTGTGTGTGTGTGCATGTGTTATCTTACCTGACAATCTATTTTTTTCTTGGCAATTATGACCATGCTTGTAGGACGAAAGATTGAAGTGACAATGCTGCTTGGACTGCTCCCGATGTAGATGACTTTGATGGAAGTGTCAGGCAAATCTGAGGCCCACCAGAGCTTCTCCATTTGATGATGTTTGCTGGTGAGCTTCTTCCTTTTGTTTTTATGCTAAAACTATTAAAGAGAGTGACATTTATATATATTTGGGGGGTGGGGGATTTGTAGGCATTGGATTGATGGCCGGTGGTGCTCTTCTTCTTCGAATAGACATGATCTATAGTTGAAGCTCCTCTAGGTTGGGTCTTTGCTACTGCTTTGGCTAAAGGTTGAAGGAAATATGCCCTAGAGGCCTTAATAAAGTTGTTATTTATTTCCTTATTTCGTGATAAATGTTTCTTATTCATGCTACAATTGTATTAATCGGAAACTTAGTACATTTGTGAATACATAGACAATACAAAGTGTCCCTAGTATGCCTCTACTTGACTAGGTCATTTATCAAAGATGGTTATGTTTCCTAACCATAGAAATATGTTGTCATTTGATGAACGGGATCACATCATTAGGAGAATGATGTGATGGACAAGACCCATTCATTAGCTTAGTATTATGATCGTTACAGTTTCATTGCTACTGCTTTCTTCATGACTTATACATGTTCCTCATACTATGAGATTATGCAACTCCCGAATACCGGAGGAACACCTTGTGTGCTGTCAAACGTTACAACGTAACTGGGTGATTATAAAGATGCTCTACAGGTGTCTTCGAAGGTGTTTGTTGGGTTGGCATAGACCGAGATTAGGATTTGTCACTCCGTATGTCGGAGCGGTATTTCTGGGCCCTCTCGGTAATGCACATCACTATAAGCCTTGCAAGCAATGTGACTAATGAGTTAGTTGTGGGATGATAAATTACGGAACGAGTAAAGAGACTTGCCGGTAACGAGATTGAACTAGGTGTTGAGATACCAACGATCGAATCTCGGGCAAGTAACATACCGATGACAAAGGGAACAACGTATGTTGTTATGTGGTTTGACTGATAAAGATCTTCGTAGAATATGTAGGAACCAATATGAGCATCCAGGTTCCACCATTGGTTATTGACCGGAGACGAGTCTCGGTCATGTCTACATAGTTCTTGAACCCATAGGGTCCGCACGCTTAACGTTTGGTGATGATCGATATTATGAGTTTATGTGTTTTGATGTACCGAAGGTTGTTCGGAGTCCCGGATGTGATCACAGACATGACGAGGAGTCTCGAAATGGTCGAGACATAAAGATCGATATATTGGATGACTATGTTTGGACATCGGAATGGTTTCAGATGAGTTCGGGTACCGGAGTACCGGGGGTTACTAGAACCCCCCGGGGAGCATATGGGCCTTAATGGGCCTTAGTGGGAGAGGAGAGAAGGCAAACTAGGAGGGGGCGCCTGTCGGTGTCAAAACCGGCGGATCTCGGGTAGGGGGTCCCAATCTGTGTGTCAAGGCTGATGGTAACAGGAAGCAAGGGACGCAGATGTTTTACCCAGGTTCGAGCCCTCTCGATGGAGGTAAAACCCTACTTCCTGCTTGATTAATATTGATGATATGGGTAGTACAAGAGTAGATCTACCACGAGATCGTAGAGGCTAAACCCTAAGAGCTAGCCTATGATGGTATGATTGTAATTGTGATCGGCCTTCTAAGGACCAACTTCTTCGGTTTATATAGACACCGGAGAGGGCTAGGGTTTACATGGAGTCGGTTACAAGGAATGAAACACAATATCCGGATCGCCAAACTTGCCTTCCACGCAAAGGAGAGTCCCATCCGGACACGGGTCGAAGTCTTGAGTCTTGTATCTTCACACTTCAATAGTCCGGGCATTGTACACAGTCCGGCTGTGCGGATACCCCCTAATCCAGGACTCCCTCAGTAGCCCCTGAACTAGGCTTCAATGACGATGAGTCCGGCGTGCAGTATTGTCTTCGGCATTGCAAGGCGGGTTCCTTCTCCGAATACTCCGAAGTAATTATCGAACACTTGAATCATGTCCGGATCCACAAAATGGTCTTCACATGCTATTGTAGAGAGAATGATATTTCACAAATGCAATTTGCTGACAGCTTTTTCTGATGACGTGACATGTTATTACGGTCGGATCATCATTCAAACCGTTTTCCCACAACCAGCTACAGCGCATATTATGAGGCGGTTTCTTTGACACGTCTTGTCAAAGCAGAGATCGTGTCCCCTTATTACAGGATTCTCATCAATACGGGTATGGGTAATCCCACCACACCATCAATCGTGGTGCTTGAGAAGCAAGCGATTCCCAACGGGCAAGTGGGGAGGCGCACCGCTTTCGTCGCCTATATAAAGGGATAAGATTTCCTCATTTTTACCCATGCCTCCTTTCTCCCTTGCCCACTCTTGCCCCCTCGAGCTCCAGCGCCCAAGCCCAAGTCCTTCTCCGCACAGCTAAACATGTCCGGAGCAGGAGGCAAGTGGATGGCTTCCACCGTCAAGGAGAAGCATGTCACAAATCTTCGGGCGGCCGGATACTTGGCCACAGACATAGCGCACCGGCTACCGGATGCCGGGCAGGTCATTCCGACCCCAGGACCCCACGAGAGGGTCGTGTTTGTTGCCCACTTTGTCCGTGGACTGGGATTTCCACTTCATCCCTTCGTCCGCGGGCTTATGTTTTACTACGGGCTAGATTTCCATGATCTAGCCCCAAATTTCGTCCTCAACATCTCGGCGTTCATCGTCGTGTGCGAGGCCTTCCTCCGCATCCGGCCTCACTTCGGCCTGTGGCTGCAAACCTTCTGCGTGAAGCCGAAGATTGTAAGGGGCCAGCAAGCAGAGTGCGGAGGAGCCATGGTGGGCAAGATGCCTAATGTCACCTGGCTGGACGGCTCCTTCGCGGAGACCATAAAAGGATGGCAATCGGGGTGGTTCTACATCACCGAGCCGCGCGGTGCCAACTGGGTGGCGGCCCCCGAATTCAGATCTGGATCCCCCATGCGGCTCACCTCTCGGGAAAGGAAGGGCCTGTCCTGGGGCGAATCTACAGAGCTGACTGGACTCCAGACCTGCATCAAGATCATGAAGGATAAGAACATCAAGCTTGTCAATGTGATCCAGGTCATGCTCGTTCGCCGGATCCTGCCATGCCAAAGGCGGGCATTCAATCTGTGGGAGTTTGTCCCGGCCAAACACCAGACGCTCCGGAAGCTCTACGACATGACGCACAAAGGCGCATGGAAGGTGTTGTTCAAGGCCTCTGAAGTACCTCCTCCCACATCCGAGGACCGCGGGCTTCACGCCGCGTGGGCTCCTAGCCAGGTGAGTTCTCAGACTACCACCGGATTCAGTTCTTCCCCATATATTCATGGGAGTTCCTTAAGTAGTCATGCACATTTGTTCAGGATTATGTGGAGATAGCGGAGCAGGTTTACTGTCCGGCTCCGTTGCCAGAAGGCCCAGCCGATGCTCTCCTGACGGAGATGCTGGTCCTAGCACCGTACAAGGTGCCGGAGAAGAAGGCCGAAAAGAAGGCCCTAGGGACCCGAAAGGGTCTCCGGTGTAAGATTATGCCAGAAGCTCCGTCCGAAGACAACGGGGCACACTCCTCCCACGAAGGGTAGGAGGAGGAAGAAGAAGAAGATGCCCCATCCGGAAAGGATGAGGGGCCCGGGGAGGCGGACCAGGGGGCCGGAAAAGGCCCTCGTCGTAAGGCCGCCATACCCCTGTCGTCTGATGACGACGAGATAGATTCATCCCGCGGAGGCGGGGGGAATCACGAAGAGATTCTACCTCCCCACACTGGGGGGGAGAAGAAGAGGAAAGCCGCTCCGGAAGGGGAGGCCGGGGCGTCCAAGAAGGGGAAGGTGTCCCTTCCGGGCTACTCCGCCACGGCCGCTCTTAGCGAGGAGGGATGGATGCCCAGGGGGAAGCCCCTAGCGTAATCGTAAGTGTCCGGACTCCATCATAACTTTACTCTATAGCTTTTGTTTAACGCTGAACATATGTGCAGTCCGGCCAGGGCTCACCCCGAGGTATCTTCCTCGGGTCCCTGAGCGATTCGGAGATGAATTCGCTTCCGACAGCCACTACTTCTCAACCCGCGGATGACACAGAGGTGTTGTCCCGGAGGCTCCCAGAGCGGGGGGAGGTGACTCTGGAGACGCCCCGAGGCAGGGTCCCAGATGTCAGATACGCGGGGTTTAAGATCCCCGCGGATCGTGTCGATGAGAGCTATGGTAGGCCGAGCTCTTAGCCGAACACTATCCTGCAACCTTCAATGGTTCCGAACTCAGGCGGACAGCCCCTCGTTAGGGAGGGCGAGCCGTCTGTATCAAGGACTTTCGTTGCGCCCGAGGCATCGGATTGTCTGCTGGAAGCGCTTCGCGGCGCTTCCATGGACGAAGAGCACCGTACTCTTATGAGTTTGGTGATTCAGAAGGTTTCGTCCGCCAAGAGCAGACTAACCGAAGCTTGCACCAGCCTCTTGACAGGCTTTGAGGTAAGTAAGAAATATGTGTAAAATTACCACCCGATAGGTAGTAGCCCCTGATACTTTGTTTGGTGTTCAGAAAGAAAAGCCAAACAGAGGGTCAATTATAATCCACAGGAGTCTAATAATAAGTATTTGTGTGAATAAGCAGGCTGTGCTGCTTGCTGCTGCTGCCCGTACTGCCGAGGTTGCCAAACTGAAGCGGGACCTGGAGTAGGCGCAAGGAGAGCTCGGCCTCACGAAGTGGCAGCTCGAAGAGAACAAGGGTAAGTGACTCCCCTCTCTTATGTATTTGAGGATAGACAAAGTTGGCTAGTCTAACACCAAATCGTCATGATTGTGTGACAGGGGCCACCGCTAAAGTGGCGTCCTTGAAGAAAGCGTTGTCTGAGGCTGAAGACAAGGCGGCCTTGGAATACCAGGAGTGCGAAAAGCAAAGTGCTAGAGTGGGTGAGGTACAGCAAGAGCTCCGAGACCTTGGCAAGAAGTGCGAGTCCGTGGAGCATGATTTGAAGATGAAAGAGGCCGAGCTTGTGAAGGCCCTTGTGAGTTTGAAAGACGCCAAGGCCGAAGCCGAGAAGGCACAACAGGAGATCCAGGAGGCCAAAAAGATAGCAGCGGGTAAGAAGTTCTTTATGCAAAGCAAACATGTGAAGGAGGCGTTTCTTTTACTTACTCGAATTCGGAGCTCTCCAGGGGCATTCGCAGATCTGCCACGCAGCGTATCAGACGCTGCGGAGTTCTACCGTGCCCAGGAGGGGAGCTCAACGAAGAAGCTATTCTGGTCCCAGTATGCTGGGGCTGAACATCCAATGCCTCTGAGTGACCAACTGAAGCAGTTGGTCGAACTCCACAGGGCGGCCGAACTGGCTATGAAAGGTTTCATAGTCCGGATGTGGCCTAGTGAGCTCCTGCCCAGTAGCTACTTTGGCCTGATTAGGCGGATGCTGGATGCCTGTCCGCGGCTTGAAGTGATCAAGCGATCAGTTTGCATCGAGGGTGCCCGCCAGGCCTTTGCCCGCGTCAAGGAGCATTGGGGCAAGCTGGATGCGGAGAAGCTGGTCAAGGACGGGCCGCCGGAGGGCAAGGCGCATCGCCATCCCAAGATGTACTATGATTGCGTTATGAAGGGTGCTCGTCTCGTGGCTGATGAATGTACCAAGGACACCATTTTTGAATGAATTCACTTCTGTCATGTTTGTAGTTTAAGGACGAAGTTACTTGCGCTATGTAGCGCTTTTGTTATTTAGAATATTACCTTCTGTGCGGCTATTTATAAATTCTGAAAGTAGGCCAGTTGTCGGCTTCCGCCCCCACGTAACTAGTACTGGGGTGTTCGTGGAAAACCCGGACACTCTTTATCCAAATGTTTGGTCCCTTAAGGAGGTGTCCGACGCAACGAACAAGGCAATCAGACTATGCAGCTTTATAACTTTCACTTAGCCATAGAAGTCTACAATTTTAAATTTCGGCGAAGCCCCTAGAATTCGGAAGGCCAAATTGGGGCGCTATATACGCCTAGATCGGACGAAGCCGATTTATCGCCTAAAGCGAAAAATGTTAATGGATTTTAGGACCTCTCGAACAGCGACCAGCTCTCGCCACATCATGCCGGTCGGTTTTCGGCTTTCTCTACTGAGGTGCTCGTCCGGAAGAACCGGGACACAACCGCAGTAGTTCTCCCTGCGCTACCTTAGCCGATATAATGGAACGTAAGGCACCAAAACAAGGGAGTCAGGCTATCCCAACTGTAGACCCGAGATATGATTCGGAGCTGATGCATATAGTGTTATAAGTTCGGGTGCTGCACTGTTGAAAGTGTTCGGACTTTACTTGCCATATTACGGGCCGCCATGAGAAGCCCCTGGCAAACTGATCATACCAAGGTGTATGGATGCAATATCAAATAAACATTTATAAGAGAAAGAATGCTCAAATAAGAATAATAAGCTGACGCAATATATGATCTCCCATTGACAAATAATACGTTTAAGCATATGTTTACAATGGATGCATTAAGCGGAGATAGATAGGACTATTTGACATGTCCTATCCAAGGGCAGGATGTGTACAGATAGATAAAGCAGGTATAATGATCGTAAATAGATTCCACCTGGGTATTTCCTTCTGCACACAACGTCTATTGCCTCCTTGGATGTCTCTCCCATGTGAGTCCGGCAATTTGGCTCTTTTGAGGATGCTGCACTAAAGCGGTGTCCTGAAAGGTAAGAGGGAAAGATTATGAAGATATTTGGCGGTTACCCGCACTATTTGACTGAGTCATTGATGCGCCTCCGCCTATGCCCATGGTATCTTGAGTGCGTAATTGCGTACGCGTGGCACGAATGCTGCTTTGAAGGTGCTTGAGCGGAGGCCGGACTGCTTATCACGCTCTTGGCGTTCCTGATGATCCTGTGGCAGGGTGCTCCGGACTCGCTTGACGGTGCTCGAAGTTGTCACCGGATTGGTTTGTCGGAGTAGGCCGCATTGTACTTCTGCCGCAAGGGCTGCCGTATGCTCTTCTGTTCGAAGGGAGTGGTCCATATTTCCATTGACAGTGATGACCCCGCGCGGTCCTGGCATCTTGAGCTCGAGGCATGCATAATGTGGTACCGCATTGAATCTAGCGAATGCAGTTCGTCCAAGCAGTGTGTGGTAACCACTACGGAAAGGGACGATATCGAAGATTTACTCTTCGCTCCGGAAGTTGTCCGGAGATCCGAAGACCACATCCAGTGTTATAGAGCCCGTATAGCGGGCCTCTACTCCAGGAATTACACCTTTAAAGGTGGTTTTGGTGGGCTTGATCCTTGAAGGGTCAATGCCCATTTTGCGCACTGTGTCCTGATAAAGCAGGTTCAGGCTGCTGCCGCCGTCCATAAGGACTTGCGTGAGGTGGAATCCGTCGATGATTGGGTCTAAGACCAATGCGGCTGAGCCACCATGATGGATTCTAGTAGGATGATCCCTACGATCAAAGGTGATCGGACAAGCTGACCATGGGTTGAATTTGGGGGCGACTGGCTCCATCGCATAGACGTCCCGTAGCGCCCGCTTCCGTTCCCGCTTGGGGATGTGAGTGGCGTAGATCATGTTGACCGTTTTCACTGGGGGGGGGGGGGTGATTTCTTTTGTCCCCCCGTGTTCGGACGCCGGGGCTCTTCGTCATCGTCACTGTGCAGCCCCTTGTCCTTGTTTTCGGCGTTTATGTTGTTGGCCTGTTTGAACACCAAGCAGTCCCTATTGGTGTGGTTGGCTGGTTTGTCCAGTGTGCCATGAATTTGGCACGAGCGCTCCAGTATGCGGTCCAGACTGGACGGTCCCTAATTATTTCTTTTAAATGGCTTTTTCCGCTGACCGGACTTAGATCTGCTGAATCCGGCGTTGACTGCCGTTCAGTGTTGTCACCATTGTTCTGTCTCTTATGTCTGTTGCGTCGTGGCTTGCCGTTAGTATCGCGGCCGTCCGAAGTGCCGGAATGTGGCGTAGTGCCGCTGCGAGCCAGCCAGCTGTCCTCACCCGCACAAAAGCGGGTCATTAGTGTTGTGAGAGCTGCCATGGACTTGGGTTTTTCCTGGCTGAGGTGTCGAGCAAGCCACTCGTCACGGATATTATGCTTAAAAGCCGCCAGGGCTTCGGTGTCCGGACAGTCGACTATTTGGTTCTTTTTAGTTAGGAACTGAGTCCAGAATTTCCTGGCTGACTCTCCGGGCTGTTGAGTAATATGGCTCAGGTCATCAGCATCCGGTGGTCGCACATATGTGCCCTGGAAGTTGTCGAGAAATGCGTCTTCCAGGTTTTCCCAACTGCCAATGGAATTTGCTGGCAGGCTGTTTAGCCAATGCCCAGGCTGGTCCTTTGAGCTTAAGGGGTAGATACTTGATGGCGTGTAGATCATCTCCGCGGGCCATGTGAATGTGGAGAAGGAAATCTTTGATCCATACTGCGGGGTCTATTGTGCCATCGTATGATTTGATGTTTACGGGTTTGAACCCTTCTGCGAATTCATGATCCACCACTTCGTCAGTGAAGCAGAGGGGGTGTGCGGCGCCTCTGTGCCGGGCTATGTGGCTACACAGCTTGAATTGGTCTGGGTTGCTATGTTCGGCCCGGCCGGACTTGTTGATGATGTATCCGGCGTAACGATCATGGTCGCGCATTGGGGCGCGCCCCCGCGATCCGTAGATCGATCTTGGCTGACCTGCTTTGTTTTCCAAAATATCTTGCAGGTCCTGCCTGTTGCCCTGGGCCGTAGTGTATCGGCGTGGGGATGCGGGCTGGTATTTGGGCTGATATCCCGTTTTATCCCGGCCACGGGGTGGCCGGTCAGCCATTTGGCGCTCGAGTCCATATTTCTCGGCTGCCAGGACTTCAGTCCATCTATCAGTGAGCAGGTCTTGATCAGCTTGGAGTTGCTGCTGCTTCTTCTTCAGGCTCCTCGCAGTGGCTATAAGCCTACGCTTGAAGCGCTCCTGCTCCATGGGATCCTCAGGCACGCCGAACTCGTCGTCGCCGAGGCTAATCTCATCTTCGGAGGGGGCATGTAATTGTCCTCCTCCGGGTATCCGTCCGTCGCTTGTTCTTCTAGGCTGACCTGCTCATCTTCCTATTCGGCCTGCTCGAAGGTGGGCTGGTCGGGGTTATATTCCTCTTCGGCGCCATCCGGATTGCTTTCGTGTCTGGGGCCGGTATTGCTGTGGCGGGGCTTGGAGCGGCGCCGACGACGCCCATTTTTTGTTTTTCTTCTCGAGGGGTTATCCTCCGTTGCCTCGTCGCCATTGGTTTCCTTTGGAGTGTCCACCATATATATATCATATGAGGAGGTGGCCATCCATCGCCCTATGAGCGGTGGCTCCTGTGATTCTCCTGCATCGTCGTCCATACCGTCGATGTCTTCGGAGTCGAAGTCAAGCACGTCGGTTAAATCATCGACCGTGGCAATGAAGTGGGTGGTGGGTGGGCAACGAATTCCGTCGTCACCTTCTTTCCACTCAAGCCGGACATAGTTTGGCCCAGAGCCTCCCGACAAAGACAGATACTTTAGTGAATTCAGCATGTCGCCAAAGGGCGAGGGCTGAAAGATGTCCGCAGCGGTAAACTCCATTACCGGAGCCCAGTCTGGCTCGGCTGGCTCAAGGGTCTGGGGACCAGAACCAACAACCGGATGAGAGTCCGGGGGTCCGGAGTCACAGGCTTCCTCAGAAGTGAGGCCTGTGTTCGGCTCCATCGCCGATGGGAGTGCGACCTGCGGGACGGGGTCCAGCCCTCCGTCCTTGGGCAACGCAACCTACCCCGGATTTAGATCCGAGGCTTCTGCCGGGGTGATATCCCGAGCATCGTTTGATAGCAGCTCTAAGCCGTGCTCATCGTGACTGTTCGACGCTCCTGGCGCAGGCCCGAATCCATCGAAGATCAAGTCTCCGCGAATATCCGCCATGTAGTTCAAGTTTCCAAACCTGACCTGGTGGCCCGGGGCATAGCTGTTGATCTGCTCCAGATGGCCAAGCGAATTGGCCCGCAGAGCGAAGCCGCCGAACACGAAGATCTGTCCGGGGAGAAAAGTCTCGCCCTGGACCATGTTATTGACGATTGGAGGTGCCATCAAGCTCTGTAGCGACGTCACAGAGGAACTCTCAATGAAAGCACAAATGTCGGTGTCAAAACCGGCGGATCTCGGGTAGGGACTCCCTCAGTGCCCCAAGCCCAATCCGAATTGGGTGAGGGGGCCGGCCCCCCTTTCCTTTCTCCTTCCCCCTTTTCCTTCTATTTCTAGTGGGACTAGGAAAGGGGGAGTCCTACTCCTACTAGGAGGAGGACTCCTCCCCCCTTGGCGTGCCTAGAGAGGCCGGCCGGCCTCCCCCCTCCCTCCTTTATATATGTGGGGAGGGGGGCACCCCATAGACACACAAGTTGATTGTTTAGCCGTGTGCGGTGCCCCCCTCCACCATATTCCACCTTGGTTATATCGTTGCAGTGCTTAGGCGAAGCCCTGCGCCGATAGCTTCATCATCACCGTCATCACGCCATCATGCTGACGAAACTCCCCCTCGACCTCAGATGGATCTAGAGTTCGTGGGACGTCACCGAGCTGAACGTGTGCAGATCGCGGAGGTGGCGTACCTTCAGTGCTAGGATCGGTCGGATCGTGAAGACGTACGACTACATCAACCGCGTTGTCATAACACTTCTGCATATGGTCTACGAGGGTACATGGACAACACTCTCCCCTCTCGTGGCTATGCATCACCTAGATTGATCTTGCGTGTGCGTAGGATTTTTTTGAAATTACTACATTCCCCAATAGTGGTATCAGAGCCAGGTCTATGCGTAGATGTTATATGCACGAGTAGAACACAAAGAGTTGTGGGTGATAATAGTCATACTTCTTACCAGCATGTCATACTTTGATTCGGCGGTATTGTTGGATGAAGCGGCCCGGACCAACATTACGCGTACGCTTATGCGAGACCGGTTCTACCAACGTGCTTTGCACACAGGTGGCTGGCGGGTGTTAGTTTCTCCAACTTTAGTTGAATCAAGTATGACTACGCCCGGTCCTTGTTGAAGGTTAAAACAACACACTTAATGAAAAATCGTTGTGGTTTTGATGCATAGGTAAGAATGGTTCTTGCTCAGCCCATAGCAGCCACGTAAAACTTGCAACAACAAAGTATAGGATGTCTAACTTGTTTTTGTGGGGCATGTTGTGGTGTGATATGGTCAAGACATGATGCTATATTTTATTATATGAGATGATCATGTTTTGTAACGGAGTTATCGGCAACTAGTAGGAGCCATATGGTTGTCGCTTTATTGTATGCAATGCAATCGCCTTGTAATTGTTTTTACTTTATCACTAAGCGGTAGCGATAGTCGTAGAAGCAATAGTTGGCGAGACAACAACAATGCTACGATGGAGATCAAGGTGTCGCGCCGGTGACGATGGTGATCATGATGCTACTTTGGAGATGGAGATCAAAGGCACAAGATGATGATGGCCGTATCATATCACTTATATTGATTGCATGTGATGTTTATCCTTTATGCATCTTATTTTTCTTAGTTTGGCGGTAGCATTATAAGATGATCTCTCACTAAATTTCAAGGTACAAGTGTTCTCCCTGAGTATGCACCGTTGCGAAAGTTTGTTGTGCCGAGACACCACGTGATGATCGGGTGTGATAAGCTCTACATTCATATACAACGGGTGCAAGCCAGTTTTGCACACGCAGAATACTCGGGTTAAACTTGATGAGCCTAGCATATGCAGATATGGCCTCGGAACACTGAGACCGAAAGGTCGAGCGTGAATCATATAGTAGATATGATCAACATAGTGATGTTCACCATTGAAAACTACTCCATCTCACGTGATGATCAGACATGGTTTAGTTGATTTGGATCATGTGATCACTTAGATGATTAGAGGGATGTCTATCTAAGTAGGAGTTCTTAAGTAATATGATCAATTGAACTTTTATTTATCATGAACTTAGTCCTGGTAGTATTAGCATGTCTATGTTGTAGATCAATAGCTCGCGATGTAGCTCCCTGTTTATTGTTTATATGTTCCTAGAGAAATGTAAGTTGAAAGATGATAGTAGCAATGATGCAGACTTGGTCCGTGATCTGAGGATTTTCCTCCTTGCTGCACAAGAAAAATTATGTCCTTGATGCACCGCTAGGTGGCAGAACTATTGCAGGAGAAAATAGAGGCGTTATGAACATTTTGACAAGCTCGGTATGATGACTACTTGATAGTTTAGTGCACCATGCTTTACGGCTTAGAACCGAGACTTCAAAAATGTTTTGAACGCCACGGAGCATATAAGATGTTCCAAGAGTTGAAATTGGTATTTCATACTCATGTCCGTGTCAAGAGGTAGAGACCTCTGATAGTACTTTGCCTACAAGATGGAGGAGAATAGCTCAACGAGTGAGCATGTGCTCAGATTGTCTGGGTACTACAATTGCTTGAATCAAGTGGTAGTAATTGACAAAGTTCTCTAGTCACTATCTCCAAGTTACTAGAACTTCATGATGAACTATAATATGCAAGGGATAACGAAAACAATTCCCAAGCTCTTTGCGATGCTAAAATCGGCGAAGGTAGAAATCAAGAAAAGCATCAAGTGTTGATGGTTGACAAGACCACTAGTTTCAAGTAAAAGGGCAAGGGAAAGAAAGGGAACTTCAAGAAGAATGGAAAGCAAGTTGCCACTCCCATGAAGAAGCCCAAAGCTAGACCCAAGCCTGAAACTGAGTGCTTCTACTACAAAGGAAATGGTCACTGGAAGTGGAGCTGCCCTAGATACTTGGCGGATAAGAAGGATGGCATAGTGAACAAATGTATATTGGATATACATGTTATTGATGTGTACTTTACTAGTGTTTATAACAACCCATTGGTATTTGATATTGGTTCAGTTGCTAAGAGTAGTAACTCGAAACGGGAGTTGCAAAATAAACAGAGACTAGTTAAGGGCGAGGTGATGATGTGTGTTGGAAGTGATTCCAAGGTTGATAAGATCACCATCGCACACTCCCTTTACTTTCGGGATTAGTGTTGAACCTAAAATATATGTTATTTGGTGTTTGCGTTGAGCATGAATGTGATTGGATCATGTTTATTGCAATACGGTTATTCATTTAAGTCAAAGAATAATTGTTGTTCTATTTACATGAATAAAACCTTCTATGGTCATACACTCAATATAAATGGTTTATTGAATCTCGATTGTAGTGATACACATATTCATAATATTTAAGCCAAAAGACGGAAAGTTAATAATGATAGTGCAACATATTTGTGGCACTGACATTTAGGTCATATTGGTGTAAAGCGCATGAAGAAACTCCATGCTGATGGGCTTTTGAAATCACTTGATTATGAATCACTTGATGCTTGCGAACCATGCCTCATGGGCAAGATGACTAAGACTCCGTTCTCCGGAACAATGGAGTGAGCAACTGACTTATTAGAAATAATACATACTAATGTATGCGGTCCAATGAGTGTTGAGGCTTGCGGAGGGACCTTCACAGATGATTTGAGCAGATATGGGTATATCTACTTGATAAAACATAAGTCTGAAACATTTGAAAAGTTCAAAGAATTTCAGAGTGAAGTGGAAAATCATTGTAACAAGAAAATTAAGTTTCTATGATCTGATCGCGGAGACGAATATTTGAGTTACGAGTATGGTCTTCAATTAAAACAATGTGGAATAGTTTCACAAACTCATGCCACCTGGAATACCACAGCATAATGGTGTGTCCGAATGTCATAACTGTACTTTATTGGATATTGTGCTATCTATGATGTCTCTTACTGATTTACCGCTATCGTTTTGGGGTTATGCATTAGAGAGCTGCATTCATGTTAAATAGGGCACCATCTAAATCCGTTGAGACGACATCGTATGAACTATGGTTTGGCAAGAAACCTAAGCGGTTGTTTCTTAAAATTTGGGATTGCGATGTTTATGTGAAAAAGTTTCAACCTGATAAACTCGAACCCAAATCGAAGAAGTGCATCTTCATAGGATACCCAAAAGAAACTATTGGGTACAACTTCTATCACAGATCCAAAGGCAAGATCTTTGTTGCTAAGAATGGATCCTTTCTAGAGAAGGGGTTTCTCTCGAAAGAAGTGAGTGGGAGGAAAGTAGAACTTGATGAGGTAATTGTACCTTGATGCGGAGCATCCCACGATCATCCCCATGGACGCATCTACATCCCCTACAACACCACTTGGACCTATGACGCGAGCACGTGCAAGAGCTCTTGAAACCGAGGTGACATCACTCCTCTCACAACTCCCTTTCGATTCACATGAGACATGGTTACTACCTCAAATGGAAACACTATGCATACTCAGGTACCAAGGAGTTAACCATGAAGAAGCTAGGAAGCAAGGAGAAACATAAGTGGAAGACATGCGTGAAGATGGAGAGGAAAAGCGCCAAGTCCCAGACTTGCCGGACGATCCGGATGGCGGCCCGGATGATCCGGACAGAGCCCGGATGATCCTGACCCCGGCCCGGATGATCCGGCTAACTCACCCCGAAGGCACTCGAAGCTCCCACCTGAAGCCGGATCATCCGGACCCTGCTCGGACGTCCAGACCCCCAGCCGGACATCCGGCCCTGCACCACCACCAGCCGCGCCTCCAGCTCATCCGGGCCTCCACCCGGATCATCCGGACCAGCCCGGATCATCCGGCTCCACCCCCGGATCATCCGGCCAGCGCCTGCGCGCGCGTGTTGGGCTGAGCCCATGTACCCCTTCGCCCCCTAGCCTATATATAGGACTCCTCCTCCTCACTTTGAGACTTAGCATTGGTTTAGCTCATATTTTGTGTGAGAGCCTTGCTCATCCACTTGGTTACTTCTCCTCGGAGCTCACGACCTCTTCGGAGAAGATCCCCCAAGCGAATTCAAGACCCCTTCTAGGGAAGACCATCAAGACCTCCTCACGGAGAAGAACGGATACTCGTGTATCTTACCTTTATTGATTGTGGATCATGTGTTACTCTTTGTTTTCTGTGATCTAGCACTTGTGTGATTGATTCCTTGTCGGTTTCGTGATTCTCTCTTGTTTTCCCCGTGTTTCCCCTTTGTGCTTCCGCGTGTTCTTCATGATTCCCTGTAGGATCCACTCCAAACGTGAAAGATCGGCCCCTAGGGTTCCGCCCTACATCATCTTGGTATCATGAGCCACGTTGATCACGTTTTTGGAGCCCCTACCCTTCATTTTCTAGCTTGATTTTGTTGATTTCGTCCTAAATGCAAAAATCCCCACCAAAAATAGCCCCCAATTTTTTTTGTGATTTGTTGGTTTTGATGATGATTTGTTGATTTTGATCCATGGATTCGGTGTGTAACTCGTGGATCTTGCTTTTCCCCACCTCCTCCCCCTCGAAATCCATCCAAAATCCGCAGAATCGCCGAAATTCTCGCCGTTTTCGAGTTCATCCCGAGCAGTTCCCGACCGCGTTTGACCTGCCCGGATCATCCGGACCCTGGCCCGGATCATCCGGACGTGCCCGGATCATCCGGCTCCTGGCCCGGATCATCCGACTTCCTCTGCCGAAACTGCATTTCTACAGTTCTCCACCACCACCACCTACATCTACGCACTTCCCCACTTCAAAAACCACCACTTCCACCTGCCAAAACCCCACGACACAACCTCCGTACCACCATTCGACTTTGGGTTCGAGAATTTGAGTTGTGAGTTCCCATGTCCTATTGTGTTTCGGCTATTTAGGTACGGTGCGACATCAACATTACCAATGCTCATCTTCGTCGACTACTCATCTTCGCTACGGACGGTAACTTCGATGACATCTTTGTCATACCTTGCAATTGCATTGATACCCCACATGGCCTTACTTTTGCGTAGCTTACCCATCGAGACTAGCCATTGAGTATTGCTGGCAACGTGACTTGTGCACATTAGTGATCATACTCCATAGCATACATACCATACCACCGTGGTGCATATCTTGGAATCAACTTGTGTGTCACAAAGTTGTCATAGCATATAAAATTGCTATCTTGGTTCGTGACGTTTTGCATGAGAAAAGAGCTCAAAAGTCAAAGAGCCACCCAAGCTTTTAAGCAAAGAGGAAAGATAAGCAAAGAGCTTATAAGCAAGAACCATAGCATCATACTACATTAAGATTGTCATATAAGATCATCTTGGATCATAGCACCAAAATACCATACATATATCATACTTGGGATAGAGATCGTTGCATTTTTGCCTAGTAGATTGTGCACAAGCTCCGTATCCGCCTATTGTGCAATCGTGCTAGCGTCTCTCTAGTATTGTGCAACAAGAGCATTTTCGTGGATTCCACATTTTGGCTCACTTTTGGTTTGCACAATCCCATTTATCTATTTGCATGTGTGTTTCCGTGTACCCCTACTTGCTTGGTCTACTTGTTGCATTTGCGAATTTGCGAATCTTTTTCAACATCTTTGAGTCAAACTAACCATTGCAATCAATTTTGTGCCACCATCCTAACCAAGCTCCACCATAAGCTTTACTTGTGTAGGTGTGAGAACCGACAAGGATTGGTACCAATAGTGCCATTTCATTGTCCGCATTTGAGTGAACTTGATTCATCATCAACATCGGTCAAAGGTACATTGGTATAAGTTCTTCTCCCTCTACCACTCACAATTTTGCTTGGAATGATGGATAGGCCAAGTACTTCTACCAACCCACTCTTCATCGAGCAAGATGACGACATGTCATCATACGTCACCAAGAGCCACCTCTTTGGTGCACAACGAGCGTTGCATCAAGAGCAACAAGCAATGAATGACCGCATCGACAACCTCGCCACCGACTTGTGACTCTCCGAGCAATGTACACGAGAATACTTCGACAACAAGCTCGACGCGCACAAGCAAGAGAATGATGCAAGAATGGACGAGATCTGTGCTTTGTTGGTGAACCGTCCTCCTTCTACATCATCATACTCAAGACGAGCCACTCAAGTCGACACTCCGACGACTCCTTCTCCAGCTCAAGTACACCGTCATCGAACACTCTTCGACGAGCCGCGCGTCAAGACCGTCATGCATCTCGCAACCCGCTATACGTCAAGCATTCACAAGAGCAAGCCGATGAGCAGGTCCCTTGTCCTCAATCAAATCAAGTCGCTTTTTCCCAAGCTCAAGAATGACAACGTCTTCGTCACCAAGAAGAAGAACAACGAGCGCGTCTACACCAAGAGCAACAAGACGCCGAGGCTCAACGTTTTCAACAACAACTACGTGAAGCGCAAGCTCTTTAGGCGCAACGTGCCCTTCAAGAATCAAGTCGAGCTATCGCCAACCGCAATCGCGAACGTCGCAATCAAGAGGAAGCCCTTCGAGAAGAAATCCAAGAGAGGAACTACCAACCGCATGTGCAACGCCAAGCTCCACAAGCTCCTCCACAAGCTCGTCAAGCTCCACCTCAACCTCAAGTTCAACAAGAGCAAGTTGATCATGGACTTCCTCCACGCCAAGAGCAACATGAGGATGATTACCCTCCACGTCAAGGGCGTCATCATCACCATCGCCCACAACACAATGAAGAGCAACTCTATGGCAAGCTCAAATTCACAATGCCCAAGTTCAATAGAAGCAATGATCCCGAAGAATACCTCTCATGGGCATTGAAGGTCGACAAAATCTTTCGTTTGCACAACTATGAGGATGTCACATCCCTGGTTCTAGTCTGCTCCGGGTTAGCTAGTCTTGTGTTGCATCATGTTTAAATTTCTCTTAATCCTGAAATGGGGATTGCCTAAACCCTAGCAACAAAGGAATTCACTAGGTTCAACTAAAATATTTTCAGTGAATCCAAATGGCTTTCAAAAAAGTTCATCATTTCTGGAAAATGCTGGAATCATAACCAGAGATGTTGCACATTTTTCCATGACAATTTTGGGATCTGAATTAAATCTTACAGTATTTGCATTCGGGCATTTAAATGCTATTAAATATTTTAAATGCTCAAATAATCATAAACTAAAATGTTTACTGTTGTATATATCCTAAACAGTAGCCATTATTAGTTTCATGATTTTTGGATCTGTTTCAGTATTTTAAATAAAGCCCTAAAGACTGAAGAATAATAGAAAACAGAAACAATAAAAAAAAAGAGAGTTAGTACGTGGCCTCACTCGTGCAGCCCACCTAGCCGGCCCAGCTGGCGGCCCAGCCCACCACCGCCTCCTCCCCTGTCGTCTTCCTCCTCTGCCAGGAGGACGAGCGCGTGCTTGGCGCGCGCAACCACACGCCTGCCACCTCCTCCCTGCCTGGCTGCCTCCTCCTCCCCCTAGACGCCTCTCGCAGTGCCACGCCACCCCCTGGACCTCTCTCACTCTCTCCCGTGCTCCTCCCCTCCTCTGGCTCTCTCCCTCGCACCACCTGAACGCGCCCGCCGCCGCTGACGTGCACCACCACGGCCACCGCCTCCCCCTCGCTTCCCTGACCGGCTCAAGAGCTCCGCCTCGTCGCCCTAGACCTTCTGCACCGATCCAAGCAACGCCAGAAGCCCCGAATCACCGTCCCCGCCGTCTTCTTCAACCTCGGTCCGTCGAGATCGCCATCGCCGCCCCGCTTGCTCCGGCCCCTCCCCGAGCTCGCCGTCTGCTTCAACCGACTCCTCGTGAGCTCCTCTTCCTCCTCCCCCTTCCCGTTCCCGCTCTCGAGCACCACAGCAACCGCACCGAGCTCGGCCGCACCCGCCGCCGCCACCGCACGTCGCCGTCGTGGCCACAACCACGTTGGATCGATTCCGAGCATGTCATCATCTCCGCCGCACTCGCACGAGCCCGTAGCACTCCCCACGCGCCTCGCCGTGCCCCTAGCATCGGAGCCGACCTCGTCCGAACTCCGGCGACCGCCAAGGACATCGCCGGTGACGTTTCCGGCCATGCCAGCACCTCCCACCGGCACCACTCGACACGCTTGAGCTCCAGTTCCACGTAGCCGCTCTCCGCCATCGATTTGGTCGCTGGAGGAGGAAACCCGCACCTCTCCGCCGTCCCTGGCCCTGTCGGCGACGAGCCCCGGGTCAACTCCGGTGAGTTTGACCCGGTTTGACCCTAGTTTGACTCCCCCTAAGTCACTGATGAGTGGGCCCAGGCCCCAGCTAATCCTAGATTAGTTTTTAATTAAGTTTAATTACTCCACTGACATGTTTAGTTAGTAGTAGTTTAACACTAATTAATTTAGATTAGTTAGTTAGTCACTGACGTGTGGACTCCACACGTCAGGTTTGACCTGGACCCAGCTTCGTTGACCTGCTGATGTCACACTGATGTCAGGTTGATGCAGTAAATCATTTTTTGGATTTATTCTTTTTAGGAAATTCCAGAAAATATCCAAAACTTCTAAAAATCATAGAAATTCAACCGCAACTCCAAATGAAATAATTTATATATGAAAAATTATCAAAAAATCCAATCTATCCATCTGTACCATTTTCATGCATGTTTGAACAACCTAAGGTTGCTATATATGGCAATTTGCATAATTGGCATTTAAATAAGCACATATGGAGTTTGAATTTGAACCCTTGGTTCAAACCAACTTCATTTAATCTGTTCTAAGTTGCATTATCCAAAACACACTCATTTTGCCATGTCATGAGCATGCATCATATTGTGCATTGCATTGATTGGGTTCTTCCTTGTTTGCCGGTGTTTGTCCCCTCTCGATAGATGTGGTTTTGACGGTGAGTTCGATGACACCAATGAAGAACTATACTATCTTCAGAAGTGCCAGGCAAGCAAAACCCCCTTGTTCATTCTGATACAATCCCACTCTCTCGCTCCTGCTCTCTTTTACTGCATTAGGACAACAACGTTTCAACTATTATGTGCTGCGGTAGTTGAACCCCTTTCCTCTGCATGACCTGTCATTGACACAGTAAATAGATGAAACCCACTAGCATGAGTAGGAGTTGTTTGAGCCCTGATGTGCCTACTCATTCATGCTTGTTTGTCATGCCTGCTACTGCTTAGAGTTGAGTCAGGTCTGATTCATCGGGGATGAATCGGAGGTGTGTGAACATGTCCTACTATGTGTGAGCTAAGTGTGTGAACACAATTTGGTAAAGGTAGCGGTGAGAGGCCATGTAGGAGTACATGGTGGGTTGTCTCATTGAAACCGTCCTCAGGAACTGAGTTCTGTATTTGTGATCCATGAACAGTTACTACCACACATTGGGTTCCGGTAACTCGACCCCTCTCGGCTTATTAATCAACTCGATCTCTGTCCAGGAGTTGCAACTAGTTTCTGGTGTTTGTAGGTAGTGTTAGTAGTCTACCAAGTGGCACCCGGTACAGGTGGGCTTCGGACAGACTAGGCAAAGTGGCACGGTGTACCAAGTGGCACCCGGATGGTGGGCTTGGGAACCCTGCTCACATTGTTTGGGTCCGTGAGCGACACCCTGGTCGGATCTCCTTGCGGATGGAACCCGAATAGGCGATAGACCTGGACTAGAGACTTGTGTGGTTAGTCAGGTCGTGGCCGACTCCCTCGCCAGGCTTCTGCTTGAAGGTTGCCGAGATACATGACGTGTACTTGGTGGTAAGTGGCGGGAGCGTGTGTGAAGAAGTACACCCCTGCAGGGTTAACATCATCTATTCGAATAGCCGTGTCCGCGGAAAAGGACTTCTGGGTTGCCTATACAGTTCATAGACAAGTGAAGGTGGATACTCTAAAATGCGCAAGATAAGCATGAGTGCTATGGATGGCATTCTCGGAGGGAGACGAGAGCGGATCCATAGTGGTCTATTGATATGGTGAATATGTGGACTCGTGTACGCCACCTCAAAAGAGTTACTTGAAGTCGTAGTTCAGGATAGCCACCGAGTCAAAGCTGGCTTGCTGCAGTTAAACCCCACCATCCCCTTTATTGATAATGATGCATATGTAGTTAGTTCTGATGTAAGTCTTGCTGGGTACATTTGTACTCACGTTTGCTTAATTTATGTTTTTGCAGAGAGATTTCAGTCTCGCTAGTAGTTCCATGTGGACTTCGACGTTTAGCTTGTTACCTCAGCTACGATCTTGTGCCCTCGGCAGGATCTGGTAGATAGTCAGGCTTCCCAGCCTTTTTCATTTGTAGATGTTTGTACTCAGACATGTTAAGCTTCTGCATGTGCTTTGATTTGTGTGCTTTGAATGTTGGGTCATGAGACCCATGTTTGTAAAATCTCGCTCCTTGGAGCCTATTGAATAAAATACTTGAGTTGTAGAGTCATGTTGTGATGCCATGTTGTATTTGCACATATCGAGCATATTGTGTGTATGTTATTGAAATGCTTGGTATGTGTGGGATCTGACTATCTAGTTGTTTATCCTTGGTAGCCTCTCTTACCGGGAAATGTCTCCTAGTGCTTCCACTGAGCCTTGGTAGCTTGCTACTGCTCCGGAACACTTAGGCTGGCCGGCATGTGTCCTTCTTCGTTCCTGCGTCTGTCCCTTCGGGGAAATGTCACGCGTAGCTACCAGAGTCCTGTTAGCCTGCTACAGCCCGGTTCACCGGAGTCCTGCTAGCCCAGTGCTACAGCCTGGATTCACTCGATGATGACCGACACGTCCGATGCTGGGTCATGGATGCCTGTCCCTGTAAGTTTGTGCCACTTTGGGTTTACGACTAGCCATGTCAGCCCGGGCTCCTTGTCATATGGATGCTAGCAACACTATCATATACGTGTGCCAAAAGGCTCAAACGGTCCCGGGCCTGGTAAGGTGACACCCGTGGAATACCGTACGTGAGGCCGCAAAGTGATATGATGTGTTACATGCTAGATCGATGTGCCATTGTGTCGGAGTCCTGACAGAGGAAGAGAAGAAGATCGCTATGGCATCACTTGAGTTCCAAGACTATGTGCTCATATGATGGGAACAAGTCCTTGAGCACCGACAAGCAAGAGGTGAACCTCCAATCACCACTTGGGCTCAAATGAAGGATGTCATGCGAGCATGTTTTGTACCAACCTACTACAACCGCGATCTCTTCAAGAAGCTACAACTCCTCAAGCAAGGAACAAAGAGTGTTGAAGAATACTACAAGGAAATGGAGATTGCCATGATTCAAGCCAATGTCACGGAGGATGATGAGAAAACAATGGCACGATTCTTGAATGGACTCAATCATCTCATCAAGAAGATCGTCGACTTCCAACCCTACTCCAACCTCATTGAGCTCATGCATCAAGCTACAAAGGCGGAACGTCAAGTGCAAGATGACTTCAAGTACGCAAAGTACTCATCCAAGACCTACCGCTTCTCCAACAACCAAGCTTCAACAACTCCTCCAACATCTACATCAAACAAACCTTCTCCAAGCAACGACGACAAGCCGAGTTACAAGAAAACTTCGTCAAGTTCAAGTCGTCTTCCTCCTACTACAAGCAACTTCAAGCCGCGTGCTTCTTCATCTACTCCGACCGATGAGACCGTCAAGACAAGCTCCTTCAAGTGTTTCACTTGCGGCGGCCGAGGCCACAAGTCCTATGAATGCACAAACAAGCGCACCATGATCCTCAACGACGATGGCACATATGACTCCATGAGTGATGAGGAGATGGAAGCTCTTGAGCAAGTGGCCATGCACCGGCTCGTGAATGAGGATGAAGATGATCAAGTCTTCTGTGATGAAGATACGAGCCCCGCTCTTGTTGTCTCCAAGGTCTTAACTCTGCAACATCAACAAGAAGAAGACCAACGATGCCATATCTTCCACACCAAGGCCAGCATCAATGGAAGGTCCGTCAAGGTCATCATCGACGGAGGTAGTTGTCACAACTTGGCAAATGAAGAACTATGCTCCAAGCTTCAATTGGTCAAGAGGAAGCACCCGCACCCCTACAAGGTTCAATGGCTAAGTGACTCCGGCACTATCCGAGTTGAGCATACGGTCCAAGTCTCCTTCAAAATTGGTGCATATGAAGACACTTTGGAGTGTGATGTGGTCCCAATGACCGTTTGCCACCTCCTTCTTGGTGGACCATGGCAATTCGACCGTGGTGTCATCCACAATGGGCGTACCAATCACTATAGCTTCAAGATCAAAGGGAATGAATATGTCTACGACCTGTCTCCTAGTCAAGTGATAGCCGACAAGCAAGCCACCCATCATGGAGAGAAGAGTGAGAAAGTGATCCACCAAAAACTGAGTGAGAGCCACAAGCCAAACTTGAGCGCCTCTTCGCCTAGAGAGAAAATCCTCATACTATTTGCCACAAAAAGTGAGATGAGAGAAGTGTGTGAGAACCCATCGAGTCTGATGCACTTTGTCCTTGTGTGCAAGGATGGAGAACAAAAAACTAACACCTCTCACGAGCTACCTTTAGTGTTTCAATCTCTTTTGTAGGAATTCCAAGATGTTTTCCCCGATGAGCTACCTCTGGGTCTATCTCCTCTACTAGGCATTGAGCATCGAATCGACCTCATCCCTGGAGCGCCACTTCCAAACAAAGCTCCATACCGTGTCAATCCCGAAGAAACCAAGGAGATTCAACGGCAACTACAACAACTAATCGACAACGGTCATGTACGTGAAAGCTTAAGCCCTTGTGTTGTTCCGGTTATACTTATGCCTAAGCCCGATGGAAGTTTCCGCTTGTGTTCCGATTGTAGACCTATAAATGCTATTACCGTTCACTAGAGGCATCCCATTCCTCGCTTAGATGATATGCTTGATGAACTTAGTGGAGCCAACTTTTTCTCAAAAATTGATCTTAAAAGTGGCTATTATCAAATCCGCATACAAGAGGGTGATGAATGGAAAACTGCTTTCAAAAGCAAATTTGGCTTATATGAGTGGTTAGTTGTGCCTATGGGTTTACCGGAGGCACCCGGTACTTTCGTGCGTCTCATGCATTATGTGCTTCACCCTTATATTGGAGTCTTTGTTGTGGTTTACTTCGATGATATTCTTGTGTTTAGCAAAACCATGAAAGAATATCTTAATCATGTTAGGGCTGTTTTGCAAACCCTTCGCAAGGAACGACATTATGCAAACTTGAAAAAAATGCACGTTTGGTGTTGACAAAGTGGTTTTCTTGGGTTTTGTTGTATCTTCCAAGGGTGTCCATGTTGATGAATCTAAAATTTAAGCAATTAAAAACTTGGCCCCAACCCACCAATTTGCAACAAGTGCGCAGTTTTCTTGGTCTAGCAGGTTTTTATCGTCGCTTTGTGAAAGATTTTAGCACTATCGTAGCTCCTTTGCATGCCTTGAGTAAGAAGAATGCTCCTTTTGTTTGGGGATCTTTGCAATCCACCGCTTTGATCTCAAGTCTTTTCTTACTCATGCTCCGATTCTTTCTTTGCCCAATTTTGACAAAACTTTTGAGGTTCATTGTGATGCAAGTGGTACCGGAATTGGCGGAGTTTTGATGCAAGAAAAGCGAGCCATTGCATATTTTAGTGAAAAACTCTCCGGTGCTCAACTTAACTATCCCATATATGACAAAGAATTGTATGCTTTAGTGCGTGTGCTACATGTTTGGGAACATTATCTTAGACCTCATGAGTTTGTCATCCATACCGATCATGAAACGCTTAAGTACTTAAAAGGTCAAACTAAGTTGAACAAGCGTCATGCCAAATGGAGTGAATTTATTGAATCTTTTCCCTATGTGATCAAGTACATTAAGGGTAAGGAAAATGTAGTTACCGATGCACTTTCATGCATATGCACGCTTGTCACTAAACTTGAGTTGAATGTTATTGATTTTGAGCACATCAAAGACTTATATGCTAATGATCCATCTTTTGCTATTCCTTATGCTAAGTGTTTGACGCATACTTCTTGGGAACAATATTATATCAAGGATGCTTATCTTATGAAAGCTAACAAACTTTGCATTCCTGAGTCCTCTCTTCGTTTGCTACTTTTGCAAGAGGCTCATGGAGGCAGACTCATGGGACACTTTGGACGAGATAAGACATTCGCCACGCTCTCCAAGAACTACTTTTGGCCCAAGATGTTCCGCGACGTCTCACGCTTCACCACCCGATGCTCTACATGTCGCAAAGCTAAGTCTAAAGCTCAATCCCATGGTCTTTACATGCCTCTTCCTATTCCTTATCGACCTTGGGAAGACATTAGCAAGGATTTTGTACTTGGCTTGCCTAGAACTCAAAATGGGAAGGATTCCGTATTTGTCGTTGTGGACCGATTTTATAAGATGGCACATTTCATTCCTTGCAACAAGATAGATGATGCTTCACACGTTGCAAATCTCTTTTGTAGGGAAATCTTGCGCCTCCATGGAGTACTAAAGACAATCGTCTCCGACCGCGACGTCAAGTTGTTGAGTTACTTTTGGAAGATGCTATGCGCCAAGCTCGGAATCAAGCTCTTGTTCTCATCCGCATACCATCCTCAAACCGACAGCCAAACGGAGGTGACGAACCGGACACTATCCACTCTACTTCGCGTGTTGATCAAGAAGAACATCAAGGAGTGGGAAGCATGTCTACCCATCGCGGAGTACGCCTAAAACCGCGCAAGATATTCGACTACCGGCAAGTCCCCCTTCGAGGTCGTCTACGGCTTCAACCCATTGTCACCATTGGACATTCTACCTCTTCCTCTACAAGAGCGCACCAACATGGATGCGAGTGCATGAGCAAGCTACATCAAGAAGATGCATGAGGATACAAGGAACACCATCGAGCGCCAAGTACAATGACTAGCGACCAAGCTCAACATCAACAAGCAACCCATGATCTTCAACATAGGCGATCTCGTGTGGCTACACCTTCGCAAGGACCGCTTCCCCAACGAACGCAAGTCCAAACTTCTCCCTTGAGCCGATGGACCTTTCAAGGTGCTACCACGCTACAACAACAACGCTTACAAGATCGACCTACCGAAAGACAAGTACAACATGAGCGACATCTTCAACGTCAAAGACCTCTCGCCTTACCATGGTGATGAAGATTTCGATCTGAGGTCGGATCTTTCCCAAGGGGGGGGAGATGATGCGGAGCATCCCACGATCATCCCCATGGACGCATCTACATCCCCTACAACACCACTTGGACCTATGACGCGAGCACGTGCAAGAGCTCTTGAAACCGAGGTGACATCACTCCTCTCATAAATCCCTTTCGATTCACATGAGACATGGTTACTACCTCAAACGGAAACGCTATGCATACTCAGGTAGCAAGGAGTTAACCATGAAGAAGCTAGGAAGCAAGGAGAAACGGAAGCGTAAGACATGCGTGAAGATGGAGAGGAAAAGCGCCAAGTCCCAGACTGGCCGGATGATCCGGATGGCGGCCCGGACGATCCGGACAGAGCCTGGATGATCCGGACCCTGGCCGGGACGATCCGGCTAACTCACCCCGAAGGCACTCGAAGCTCCCACCTGAAGCCGGATCATCCGGACCCCGTCCCGGATCATCCGGACCCTGCCCGGACGTCCGGACCCCCAGCCGGACATCCGGCCCTGCACCGCCACTAGCCGCGCCTCCAGCTCATCCGGGCCTCCATCCGAATCATCCGGACCAGCCCAGATCATCCGGCTCCACCCCCGAATCATCCGGCCAGCGCCTGCGCGCGCGTGTTGGGCTGAGCCCATGTACCCCTTCGCCCCCAAGCCTATATATAGGACTCCTCCTCCTCACTTTGAGACTTAGCATTGGTTTAGCTCATATTTTGTGTGAGAGCCTTGCTCATCCACTTGGTTACTTCTCCTCAGAGCTCAGGACCTCTTCGGAGAAGATCCCCCAAGCGGATTCAAGACCCCTGCTAGGGAAGACCATCAAGACCTCCTCACGGAGAAGAACGGCTACTCGTGTATCTTACCTTTGTTGATTGTGGATCATGTGTTACTCTTTGTTTTCGGTGATCTAGCACTTGTGTGATTGATTCCTTGTCGGTTTCGTGATTCTCTCTTGTTTCCCCCGTGTTTCCCCTTTGTGCTTCCGCGTGTTCTTCATGATTCCATGTAGGATCCACTCCAAACGTGAAAGATCGGCCCCTAGGGTTCCGCCCTACATCATACCTTCTCCCGAATTGGAAAGTAGTTCATCACAGAAATCAGTTTAGTGATGCCTACACTAATTAGCGAGGAAGTTAATGATGATGATCATGAAACTTCAGATCAAGTTACTACCAAACCTCATAGGTCAACAAAAGTACGTTCTGCACCAGAGTGGTACGGTAATCCTGTTCTGGAAGTCATGTTACTATACCATGATAAACCTACGAACTATGAGGAAGCGATGATGAGCCCAGATTCCGTGAAATGGCTTGAGGCCATGAAATCTGAGATGGGATCCATGTATGAGAACAAAGTATGGACTTTGGTTGACTTGCTCGATGATCAGCAAGCCATAGAGAATAAAATGGATTTTCAAGAGGAAGACGGGCGCTGATAGTTGTGTTACTATCTACGAAGCACGATTTGTCGCAAAAATGTTTTCGACAAGTTCAAGGTGTTGACTGCAATGAGATTTTCTCACTTGTATCGATGCTTAAAAGTCTGTCCGAATCATGTTAGCAATTGCTGCATTTTATGAAATTTGGCAAATGGATGTCAAACCTGCATTCCTTAATGGGTTTTTAAAGAAGAGTTGTATATGATGCAACCAGAAGGATTTGTCGATCCTAAAGGTGCTAACAAAGTGTGCAAAGCTCCAGCGATCCATCTATGGACTGGTGCAAGCATCTTGGAGTTGGAATATATGCTTTGATGAGTTGATCAAAGCATATAGTTTTATACAGACTTTCGGTGAAGACTGTATTTACAAAAGGTGGGTGGGAGCACTATAGACTTTTTGATAAGTATATGTGGATGGCATATTGTTGATCGGAAATAATGTAGAATTTATTGGAAAGCATAAAGGAGTATTTAAAAGGAGTTTTTCAAAGAAAGACCTCGGTGAAGCTGCTTACATATTGAGCATCAAGATCTATTGAGATAGATCAAGACGCTTGATAAGTTTTTTCAATGAGTACATACCTTGACAAGATTTTGAAGTAGTTCAAAATGGAACATTCAAAGAAGGAGTTCTTGCCTGTGTTGCTGGGTGTGAAGTTGAATTAGACTCAAAGCCCGACCACGGCAGAAGATAGAGAGAGAATGAAAGTCATTCCCTATGCCTCAGCCATAGGTTCTATAAAGTATGCCATGCTATGTACCAGAACAATTGTATACCCTGCCCTGAGTGGCAAGGGAGTACAATAGTGATCTAGGAGTAGATCACTGGACATTGGTCAAAATTATCCTTAGAGGACTAAGGAAATATTTCTCGGTTATGGAGGTGATAAAGAGTTCGTCGTAAAGAGTTACGTCAATGCAAGCTTTGACACCGATCTTGATGACTCTGAGTCTTGATCTGGACACATATTGAAAGTGCGAGCATTTAGCTAGAGTAGCTCCGTGCAGAGCATTGTAGACATAGAAATTTGCAAAATACATACATATCTGAATGTGGCAGACCCATTGACTAAACCTCTCTCACAAGGAAAACATGATCACACCTTAGTACTATTTGGGTGTTAATCACAAGGCGATGTGAACTAGATTACTGACTCTAGTAAACCTTTTGAGTGATGGTCACATGGCGATGTGAACTATGGGTGTTAATCACATGGTGATGTGAACTATTAGTGTTAAATCACATGGAGATGTGGACTAGATTATTGAATCTAGTGCAAGTGGGAGAGTGAAGGAAATATGACCTAGAGGCAATAATAAAGTTATTATTTATTTCCTTATTTCATGATAAATGTTTATTATTCATGCTAGAATTGTATTAATCGGAAACTTAGTACATATGTGAATACATAGACAAAACAAAGTGTCCCTAGTATGCCTCTACTTGACTAGCTCGTTTATCAAAGATGGTTATGTTTCCTAACCATAGACAAGTGTTGTCATTTGATGAACGGGATCACATCATTAGGAGAATGATGTGATGGACAAGACCCATTCGTTAGCTTAGTATTATGATTGTTACAGTTTCATTGCTAATGCTTTCTTCATGACTTATACATGTTCCTCAAACTATGAGATTATGCAACTCCTGAATACCGGAGGAACACCTTGTGTTCTATCAAACATCACAACATAACTGGGTGATTATAAAGATGCTCTACAGGTGTCTCCGAAGGTGCTTGTTGGGTTGGCATAGATCGAGATTAGGATTTGTCACTCTGTGTGTCGGAGCGGTATCTCTGGGCCCTCTCGATAATGCACATCACTATAAGTGAGGAAGTCCTGGATTAGGGGGTCCTCGGACAGCCGGACTATGTACTTGTGCTAGACAGTTTGACTATGAAGATACAAGATTGAAGACTTCATCCCGTGTCCGGGTGGGACTCTCCTTTGCGTGGAAGGCAAGCTTGGCAATTCGGATATGTAGATTTCCTTCTCTGTAACCGACTCTGTGTAACCCTAGCCCCCTCTGGTGTCTATATAAACCGAAGGGTTTAGTCCGTAGGACAACAACAATCATAATCATAGGCTAGCTTCTAGTGTTTAGCCTCTACGATCGCGTGGTAGATCAACTCTTGTAATACTCATATCATCAAGATCAATCAAGCAGGAAGTAGGGTATTACCTCCATCGAGAGGGCCCAAACCTGGGTAAACATTGTGTCCCTCGCCTCCTGTTACCATTAGCCTTAGACGCACAGTTCAGGACCCCCCAACCCGAGATCCACCGGTTTTGACACCGACATTGGTGCTTTCATTGAGAGTTCCACTGTGTCATCACGATAAGGCTTGATGGCTCCTTCAATCATCCACAACGATGTGATCCTGGGTGAGGTTCCCCCCCGAACAGATCTTCGTATTCGGCGGCTTCGCACTGCCGGCCAACTCACTTGGCCATATGGAGCAGTTCGATAGCTACGCCCCTGGCCATCAGGTCAGGTTTGGAAGCCTGAACTACATTGCTGACATCCATGGAGACTTGATCTTCGATGTATTTGAACCCATGATAGGCGTGTCGAACAGTCACGATGAGCATGACTTAGATCTGCCATCGGACGATGTTCGGGTGATCTCGCCTGCAGCTACCCCAGCTATAAATCTGGAGCAGATCATGCCGTCCGAGGGCGGCTGGATAGACCCTGCCACAGAGGCCGCACACTCATCGGCGATAGAGCCGAACACAGACTTCACCTCCAATGAGGACTGTGTCATCAGACCCTCGGACTCGTCTCCGGACATAGGCTCCGAACTACGCGCATCCATGCCTATTGAATTTGAGTGGGCACCGATCATGGAGCTTACCTCCATGGATATCTTTCAGCACTCGCCCTTGGGCGACGTGCTAAATTCACTGAAATCTCTATCCCTGTCAGGATACTCTTGGTCGAACTATGTCCGACTTGAGTGGGAACCGGACGACGAAGAAATTCGTTCCCCACCCACCACCCACTTAATAACCACTGTCGACGACTCAACCGACATGCTTGATTTCGACTCCGAAGACATCGACGGTATGGACGACGATGCTGGAGAAGAACATGAACCACTGCCCAAAGGGCACTGGACAGCCACCTCATCATATGATATATACATGGTGGACACACCCAAATTAAACAATGGCGAGGAACGAAAGGATGCAGGAAGGATAATCCTCTTGAGAAGCAACCAAAGCGACGATGTCGGCGCCGCTCCAAATCCCGCCACAACAAAAACAGCGATAACAACGCAAGAAAGAATAATACCCCGGCCGACTCCAAAGGAAACGACGACCCCATGGACCCAGTGATGGAGCAGGATGAGCCAGGGGATGGCGAACATAGTCCGGAGCTGCTATCCGATCACAGCGATGCCGAGGCTAAAACTTATCAACCTGTCTCCGGAGAGGAGAATAGTCCGGATGACGATGCATTCATCATCCCGGAAAAACACTTGGAACAAGAAAACCTCCGCAATAGGCTTATCGCCACCGTGAGGAGCTTAAATAAGCAGAAGCAAAGGCTTAAGGCCACGCAGGATATGCTCAACCGCAGATGGAACAAAGTGCTCGACACTGACGAAAAATACGATGGCGATCGCCACACAAAGAGATACCCAAAGCGCAAGCTGTTGCCCGAATTCGACGACGAGGCCATAGAGCCCATTCCGGCGAAACATAATACGGCCGATCTGTCAGACCGACCACACCGTGGCCGCGACAGGGCGGCTAATGACACCGCACACAAGTCAACACACGATTTACGTGAGCACCTGGATAAAAAAGCCGGTATGGCCAGGTCCATATATGGATCTAGGAAGCGTGCTCCGACGCAGGATCACGGCCACCAAAACGATCATACTGACCAAATACCAGCTCGGAATCAGCACCAAACACTACAACCGTCGGAAGCATGCCATGACACATCCAAATACAGGGGTGCCACACACCCTTTGTGCTTCACCGATGAGGTGCTGGATCATGAATTTCCAGAGGGATTTAAACTTGTAAACATAGAGGCATACGACAGAACTATAGACCCTGTGGTCTGGATTGAGGACTTTATCCTTCACATCCACATGGCTCGCGGAGATGATCTCCACGCCATCAAATACCTGCCCCTCAAGTTGAAAGGACCAGCTTGGCACTGGTTGAAAAGCCTCCCCAAAAACTCAATTGGAAGTTGGGAGGAACTTGAGGACGCTTTTAGGGCTAATTTTCAAGGGGCCTATGTCCGACCTCCGGATGCAGACGATTTAAGTCACATAATCCAACAACCCGGAGAGTCAGCCCATAAGCTTTGGAATAGATTTCTCACCAAGAAGAATTAAATCATCGACTGCCCGGACGCCGAAGCCTTAGCGACTTTCAGTGTCCGGGACGAATGGCTCGCCAGACACCTCGGCTAGGAAAAACCGAGGACAATGGCAGCCCTAACAAGCCTTATGACCTGCTTTTGTGCGGGCGAGGACAGTTGGTTGGCCCATAGCAGCACCAGCGACCCAGGCACATCCGAAGTCAGGGATGGCAACGGGAAGCCCCAACGCAATAAAAAAAGCGTCGAAATAATGAAGACAGCCCAGAGAACACGATGGTAAATGCCGGATTCAAGGGCTCTCGACGCGGTCAACGGAAAAAGCCATTTAAAGGCAGCAGAGATGGACCGTCTAGCCTAAACAAAATTCTAGACAGATTATGTCAGATCCATGGCACCCCTGAGAAACCTGCAAATCACACCAACAAAGAATGGTGGGTCTTCAAGCAGGCCGGCAAGCTAAATGCCGGACACAAAGGGAGGGAGACGCCAAGTGAAGACGAGGATGAGCCTCGCCGGCCGAACACTGGGGGACAGAAAAAATTTCCACCAGAGATCAAAATAGTGAACATGATTTATGCAACCCATATACCAAGGAGGAGGCGCAAACGCGCACTCCGAGACGTATACATTGTAGAACCAGTTGCCCCCAAATTCAACCCATGGTCGGCCTGCCCGATCACTTTCGATCGCAGGGATCATCCGACTAGTATCCGACATGGAGGTTCGCCTGCCGTGGTGCTCGACCCAATAATTGACGAATAACATCTCACCCGAGTCCTCATGGACGGCGGCAGTAGTCTTAATCTGATATATCAGGACACTGTCCGCAAGATGGGGATAGACCCGTCAAGAATAGGCCAAAGCAATACTACCTTTAAAGGAGTAATACTAGGCGTGGAAGCCCACTGCACGGGCTCTTTGATACTAGAGGTTGTATTCGGTTCGCCCGACAACTTCCGAAGCAAAGAACTAATCTTCGACATTGCTCCATTCCGAAGCGGCTACCATGCATTACTCGGAAGAATGGCCTTTGCTCGTTTCAATGCAGTTCTGCATTACGCTTATCTTAAACTCAAGATGTCCAGTCCACGTGGCATCATCACAATTAGCGGAAATACAGAGCGTTCATTGCATGCGAAAGAATATTGGCGGCTCTAGCAGCCGAACCACTGAACGGCCTCCCCAACCCGAATAAATGACTGGTCGTCAAGACCACGGACACGGCTAGACATGTCCGGCGCACCACTAGTTGTAGCAGCCCAGATAAAACTGAGCTTGGTCGATGGATATGCCCGCATATGTGGTGCTAGGGGCTGCCAGCATGTAAAGGGTCCATAGTTCGACTCGACCCTACTAATATACAATAGATTGAATTCTCATGGTTCATTAAGAATAACCAACTTTCGCACGAGTCTTTCACCTGGGTTTTTCTTTTTTACAGATGATCATCGTGCTACACCCTTCCAGGATACGGCACAACGGAGACAAAGGCACAGACGTGCAACAGGGCCCCGCTCAAAGGTTTCTTTTTAGATTAAGACCATATGTAAACCTTTTTTATTGTCTCTTGTTGCTTCACACCCTCCGGGCACTTAAAACAACCGAGAGCGATATTGGCGTTATTGGCATTTCGTCACGCCAGATTAATGCATGTACCTGGAAATTCAGGGCTCATTATCGAGGGCGGTACTCAGCCTAATATATGTTGTAAAGTCCGAATACCTTCGGGAGTGTTCGGCGTCGTGAGTTTGGCCTTATATGCATCAGCTCCGAATCATGTCTTTGGTCAATAGTTGGGTTTGCCCGGCTCCCATGTTTTGCTACCTTACGTTCCGCTCTATCGGCTAAGGTGGCACCGAGAGAACTACTGTGATTGTTCCCTGGTTCACATGGATGAGCACCTCAGTAGAGAAAGCCGAAAATTGACTGTCATGATAAAGCGAGAGACTGGTCAACAACTCGATGCTCAACGGAATCTTCACAATTCCTCCGCATTAACAAAGGACCGGTTTCCTGGTCACATATGTACATGCATCGTATTCGGATGAACGCGGACATACCAGGGGCTATATAGTAGCCCCACCGTCAAACTCCTATGGCTAAGTGAAAGTGTTAAAGCTATATAGTCCGATTGCCTCGTTCGCCACGCTGTGACCTCCTTAATGGACCAAGACGTTGGATCAAGTGTGATTACGCGCTTTACCGAACACCCCCGCATTATGTGCGTGGGGGCTGAAGCCGACGACTACAAACTTTCAGGTTATATGCATACATACATAAACGGCCGCACAGGAGGCACCACAATACTTTACGAGCAAAAGTATAAATATAGCCTCTATTATCAAAAAAGCATTGCTTTTACAATCAAGATACATGTCACTAAAACATGGTACTCTTTGAGCACTAAGCCTCTATTAAATGGGCCCCTTCTAGGACTTCTTCAAAATAGTGCTCGGGCGAGTCCTGGCCTCCGGGCGGACCCCTGGTTGCAACAACGGTGGCCTCCATCTTTGCCCAATATGTCTTAACACGGGCAAGAGCCATCCGCGCACCCTCTATGCATGATGACCTCTTGGCAGCATCGATATGTGGCACCGCACGAAGAAATCATTGCACCAAACTAAAATAACTATCTTGACTTGGTTCTTTCAGCCACAGACGATCCACGACAGACTTCATGGCAAGCCCGAACAACCTATGGAGCTCGGCCCACTCGGCCATTTGCTCATTCAACAGCAGCGGACGCCTTGGATTACTGAACTGCAACTAGAACAATCTTTCCACCTCATGATCTTTCTGATCTTTGAAATACTCCGTCGCATCAGTAGCACTCTTTGCCAAATCCAAGTACGCGTCCGCTGAACTCCACAATTGATCAAGAGGGGCATACTTTGGATCGCCGAACTTCGTCCACAATAAGAAGGGCTTCCCAGCCGCGATATCTCTGGCTTGTCAAAGCTCCTCCCGCGCTGCTCTGATTTTAGAGCGCGTTTCCTTGGATGCTTCCAAGGCCTTCTTCCGGTCAGCCGTTTTCACTTGGCTTTCCCTTTTGAGGAGCTCATATCGGCTGGCGGCATTTTGTAGCTCAAGAGCCATGTTGGCTATTTTATCTTCGCTCTGGCGATGAGCAGCCTATTCGGCTTTTAACTCCTCGGCTGCCTTCAGGGCAGCCGCATTGCTTCGCCTGGCTTGTTCCTTGTCTCAGGCTAGTTCTGCCCGAAGGGTCTCCATGGCGGCAGCTCCATCTACAGTCAAAGCATATTATAGATACTAGCATCATGCTCCTCTTAATATTTGCTGACCACCCAAATATACATACCCTATGCCTCGTCAAGCCGCTTGTTCACAAGCGTGATGTCCGCATCCGCCACGTCAAGCTGCCGCCTCAATTCGGCAAAATCAGCAGTCCGGTTAGCCGCCAGATTCTCAGCAGCCTGCACATGAAAGCGCTATATATTACCTGAGACTATGATCCTCCGCTTGCCGCCTCTGGACAGCAACTAGAGTCTTAGGGGCTACTATCTGTATAGAGCACACCTAGCGTCTGCGGTATAGTCAAAAATATATATATTACTTTGCATACCTCAAAGCCTCTTAGTAGGCTCGTAAAAGCTTCATTCAATCCGCCTTTGGCGGATGAGATCCTCTCAACCATCGTACCCATTAAGGTACGATGTGCCTCTGAGATAGCCGCTTGCTCCAAAAGATCCATCAATGTGTTCGGTTGTACACCGAATAGTCCCGGGCTTTTTCTGTTGGTCTCCTTAGGAGTCGAGAACCCCGAACTTCGGGCGGCTGAAGAGTTACCTTCTGGCCTTTGCGGATCAGGAGAAATCTTCCGCGAGGACACCTCAGGGTCGTCCGTCTCACGAGGCGGGGAAGCAGGAGGAGGCGTTTCGCTCTCTATCATCTCCGGAAGAAGATCCTCCGAAGATGAACTTTGTTGAGAAGGGCTACGAGCTGGACTGCAAAACATATGTCTCGGTTTCTCAGAGAAAAAGCAGGATATATTTTCCAAAGTGCCTTTGTTCACTTACGGCTCGGTTGATAGCTGGGCCCCTTGCGGGCGCGGTGCGATAAGGACGCCCTCCGGGGTAGGGCCCCCTGGCGAAGGTTTCTTCCCTCGTTTGGAAACCTCCATTTCCAAGTCTTCAGAGGTGGTCCTTTTCTTCCCATGGGGAGAGAGGATTCTAGATTCACCTCCCCGATCCTCCTCCTTCACAGAGGCACTAATTCCCCCGGTTTGGATATGTAACGTATGAAGCCCGCCTTCGGCTTCTCTATTCCTCCCCTCACCTTCTCCAGATGGCACTTGATAGGGTGCGCCTGCCAACATCCTGGTCAGTATAGGATCCGGCAAGCCTTCGAGGAGAGGGGCCGAACACCTGATCCTCTCTGCCTTTCTTATCCAGTCCTGGCCGAGGGCAATTTTTCAGAATGATGTTGTGACAAATATAAAGACAGCATGTTCAGTTGCAGAATTACTTACTTGGGTATCTGGACGGTTGCAGTTGAGACCCGCATCCTCGTTGGTGTCCGGACACTTTATTCGTGATCTGAAGAATAGTCCATACATCCCTTCGAGCGTCACGCCGAAGAAGTGTTGAATAGTTCGCGGTCCTTCCGGGTTGAACTCCCACATACGGAGAGATCGACGTTGGCATAGCAGGACCCAACGAACTAGAATTACTTGTATTACTTTGACGAGGCTGACATCCCTCTTAAGGAGATCTCGAATGCGTCTTTGCAATGTCAGCACGTAACTAGCCCCCAGTTCAGCCCTTTGTTGACCCATGACGCCAGTTGGGGCGGAGGGCCTGGGCGAAAGGCTGGGGCGGCTACCCGCTTTGTACCTCGGGGTGTTGTGATGTAAAACCACTCCCGTTGCCATAAGTCGGACACCTCCGGGAAGGAACCCTTTGGCCATAGGGCGTCGGCACCTTTGCTTATTATAGCGCCTCCGCACTCCGTGTATCGCCCGTTGATCATCTTCGGCTCACATTGAAGGTCTTGAACCATAAGCCGAAGTGTGGGGTAATGTGGAGAAGGCCTCACACACGACGATAAACAACAAGATGTGAAGGATGGAATCTGGAGCTAGATCATGGAAATCTAGCCCGTAATAGAACATGAACCCTCTTACGAAGGGATCAAGACTAAAGCCTAGCCCTCGGTGGAAGTGGGAAACAAATACAACACTCTCGTTGGGTTTGGGAGTGGGGATAACCTGCCCTTGAGCAGGTAACCTGTGGGGGATTTCGGCGGTCAGATACCTAGCCTCCCTAAGCTTCTTGATGTCCTCCTCTGTGACAAGAGGCCATCCACTAGCCTTTAAGGTTGGAGCCGGACATGGTTGGAGGTCCGAAGCGCTTAGCCTGAACCTTGGGTGTTGGAACTCGAGGTAGGGGAAGGGAAGGATCGAGCGTGGAAAGAAAAGGACAGGTCTTGGCCCCTTTATAAAGAGGGTGAATATCAAGCGTCCTCCACGTGGCCGTTTGGAACTTGCCTAAAATCAAGGAGTCATACTAACAAGCACAGTTGGGTTACCCACACCCGTATTGATGAGAATCCCGTGATAAGGGGAACACGATCTCTGCTTCGACAAGACGTGCCAATAAAACCATCTCGCAATACGTGCGGTAGCAGGCTGGGAAAAACGGTTTGTGTAATGACCGGGCCGCGGCGTGATGTCATGCTACAAAAGGTTGTCAGCAGATTAGATTTGTGGAATATTGTGCTCTCTACGGTGGTATGTGGAATTTATTTTGCAGAGCCGGACACGATCCTTGTGTTCAAAATCTACCTTGGTGTATTCGGAGAAGGAACCCGCCTTGCAATGCTGAAGACAATCTGCGCGCCGGACTCATCGTCATTGAAGCCTGGTTCAGGGGCTACTGAGGGAGTCCTGGATTAGGGGGTCCTCGGACAGCCGGACAATGTACTTGTGCCGGACTGTTGGACTATGAAGATACAAGATTGAAGACTTCATCCCGTGTCCGGGTGGGACTCTCCTTTGTGTGGAAGGCAAGCTTGGCAATTCAGATATGTAGATTTCCTTCTCTGTAACCGACTCTGTGTAACCCTAGCCCCCTCCGGTGTCTATATAAAACAGAGGGTTTAGTCCCTAGGACAACAACAATCATAATCATAGGCTAGCTTCTAGGGTTTAGCCTCTACGATCTCGTGGTAGATCAACTCTTGTAATACTCATATCATCAAGATCAATCAAGCAGGAAGTAGGGTATTACCTCCATCGAGAGGGCCCGAACCTGGGTAGACATTGTGTCCCTAGCCTCCTGTTACCATTAGCCTTAGACGCATAGTTCGGGACCCCCTACCCGAGATCCGCCAGTTTTGACATCGACAATAAGCCTTGCAAGCAATATGACTAATGAGTTAGTTTCGGGATGATAAATTACGGAACGAGTAAAGGGACTTGACGGTAATGAGATTGAACTAGGTATTGAGATACCAACAATCGAATCTCGGGCAAGTAACATACCGATGACAAAGGGAACAACGTATGTTGTTATGCGGTTTCACCGATAAAGATCTTCGTAGAATATGTAGGAACCAATATGAGCATCCAGGTTCCGCTATTGGTTATTAACCGGAGACGAGTCTCGGTCATGTCTACATAGTTCTTGAACCCATAGGGTCCGCACGCTTAACGTTTGGTGTTGATCGATATTATGAGTTTATGTGTTTTGATGTACCAAAGGTTGTTCGGAGTACCGGATGTGATCACAGACATGACGAGGAGTCTCGAAATGGTCGAGACATAAAGATCGATATATTGGATGACTATGTTTGGACATCGGAATGGTTTCAGATGAGTTCGGGTACCGGAGTACCGGGGGTTACTAGAACCCCTCGGGGAGCATATGGGCCTTAATGGGCCTTAGTGGGAGAGGAGAGAAGGCATCCTAGGAGGGGGCGCCCCCCAAGCCCAATCCGAATTGGGTGAGGGGGTCGGCCCCCCTTTCCTTTATCCTCCCCCCTCGTCCTTCTATTCGTAGTGGGACTAGGAAAGGGGGAGTCCTACTCTACTTGGAGGAGGACTCCTCCCCCCTTGGCGCGCCTAGAGAGGCCGGCCGGCCTCCCCCTCCCTCCTTTATATACATGGGGAGGGGGCACCCCATAGACACACAAGTTGATTGTTTAGTCATGTGCGGTGCCCCCCTCCACCATATTCCACCTCGATTATATCATTGCAGTGCTTAGGCGAAGCCCTGCGCCGGTAGCTTCATCATCACCGTCATCATGCCGTCGTGCTGATGAAACTCTCCCTCGACCTCAGCTGGATCTAGAGTTTGTGGGACGTCACCGAGCTGAACGTGTGCAGATCGCGGAGGTGCCGTACCTTCGGTGCTAGGATCGGTCGGATCATGAAGACGTACGACTACATCAACCGCGTTGTCATAACACTTCCGCTTACGGTCTACGAGGGTACGTGGACAACACTCTCCCCTCTCGTTGCTATGAATCACCTAGATGGATCTTCCGTGTGCGTAGGAATTTTTTTGAAATTACTGCGTTCCCCAACAAAGGTCTATGCAGGTACTTATCTTTTCCAGCTTCTATTATTTGGCATTACATGTTCATGCTTTTACTTCAAGGATATGCCCCCATCAGATGTGGATTTGTAGCAAGAAATTAAGTAATGGAGCCCGGGACAATGAGTTTGGAGGATATGCACCCAAGGCTTGCTGCCCCTTTGTCTCTCATATATCTGGTTTGATTTGGGAATAGAATCATCGGTGACATGTCTAATAGAATTATTTATTTGTTTCATAGTTGTGTCGTATCCCTCTAGCAAATATTTTAGTGCCTCAAGCTAAGCTTACTGACTGTGATTCTTTCTTTCTTGTCGCTACCAAGTTTGATCCCTCTGCTGCCTGCAGCCCCTTCTCTAGACAAGCGATAACCATAGCTGTCATGTACACTGATGAGATTCTTGACTGAGGTTCGCCTGGGCCTGCATCCTCCAGTAACAAAAGGATGTGCCCACCTAGCAAGGTTAGACAGAGGTTATGAACTAACTTTATATCATGCGCCTTATATTCTTGTGCAAGAAATCCAAGTAAAATTGGTCTATTGTCTTGCGCATGTATGTTCCTTTGCTGCTCATTTATCAATCACATGTTTATGTTTCCTCTATACCATTTCCAAACACTCAGGTTGACCCTCTTTATCAGTCACATATTTATGTTTTCTCTATACCATTTCCAGACACCCAGGTTGACCATACTATTGTGAGAATTTTTGGTAGAATGATTCTTGAAATTATGTTGGATCATATTGGAATTCCTAGAGCTATTTACTGGAGAAGGATGTACTCACAGAATACAATGACTGTCACTATGCGTTTCTATCGGAGAAAGATGCACACATATGAGTATTTCTGTTACCCATGTTGGTAAACAAATGTTTATTGCTTCCTTACAGTGTTTATTTCCATCAACAAAACACTATTGATCGGTGATTGGAACTATGCTTTCAACAGTATCACTTGCCACGATGAGCTACACCATTGATTCATTTTGTGTACTTATCAAGGCCACTATCTGTATTTGTCACTTGCCTTTTGTATAGTCTTTTGTATGCCTTGCTTTTGGTACTGTACTGTCCAGCTGCCCTATAATGTCCTACTTGGTTTTTGGCCCCTTCCTTTGTAAACGACTTGTGCTAATTATCACCAATGGTGTTTAGACTTGTGGGATATGTTGCTTTCTATATGAACAACTTGCTGTAATCCTGATCCATTCAACTATGTTGCTTTTTTGTCTATTTCTTTATGCCAAACTTGATACATCTCAATCGTACCGGGCAATATTTACTTTGACTGGACTCATAGGATCAAATATTTGATGCAGTGTCGTTCGACGTGGAAACATTCGCTACTGTAATGCTTTGTAACTATTAGTAAGTGTTTACTACCTACTGCTTTTTGAGACGTTTCCTTTGTAGTGAATTTTCTTTTGGTATAAATTTAGCCTATAATGGGTAGCTGCATTGCTTATATATTGATATGTTGCAAACTTTGTTTTAGATTAGTACTTCCTCTCATGTTTGTGCTCTTAGTACTGAACTTAATGTCAAGTGGTTATCTTTTGTTGTCTTGCTTCTATCTACTATCACTATAAAAGGAAAAGAGGGGGCAGATCCAAACAATCCGAATCATTCATCAGCGAGATCTACAACCCTTAATCCTTCCGTGTTTAATGCTACAAACCATGCATTAAGCCACTAACTATCCATCCATCGATAGACCTGCCCCGCCATCCAGAAAAAAGCAAACAATGCACACCCCCATGTCCTCTCACCCCGCCCGCATGACCTCGACCTCTCATCCCCTGTTCCTCCTCCTGCACCGTTCGCCGTTCGGCCATTCCTCCTGCAGCCGTTAGCCATTGGAGCCGCCCACCATGCCCTTCACCGCGGGATCCGCCGCCGCCGCCCTTCGCCGCAAGAGCCGTCGCCGAGCCTGTCCAATGCCCCTTCGCCGCCGGAGGATCCGCCTTTCACTGCGGGAGCCCCTTCTCCAAGAGTCCAAGGACGAGGAGGACAACGTCGACTACGAGGATGAGGATGATGAGCACCGGGAGGCTAGGCAACACCTGATATGCACCGTGCTGACTGTCGACTGGTTCGACATCGAGGGCAACAAGGTATCCGGCGCACAGCCGCTCGAGGACCTCGAGGTGAGCGCCACTCTGCTCCCGGTGCGCCTGTTTTCCCTCCTGCATCCTTTAATTGCATATGCAGCGAGGTGTTCGATGCATACTGTTCATGCCGCGTGCGTGGAATGCTGTGAGAGCGATGACCACCGACTGCTGCTGATTTTGATTAGCTTTAGAGTTTGCTATTTGATTGGAGAATTGCGAATCTGGACATCCTTGTGGTTCAAGATGGTCATGCTTGGATGAGGGGATGCATATGTTGGGTTTGATCAAAAACATCAATTGTTTTGTTCCTTCATGCAAATTTTCATTGCATAATATTGTGACTGGTAGTCAGGACGCGGTTGGAATGATGATTACATTCGTGCATGTTATTTGTGACCATTTTCTTGTGCATGAATGGGAACAATAGTTATTTAACGAGTTAATTTCGTATCACTTAGATGTAGTGTTGAAATTTTTGTGACCCATTACCCACCCCAATCTGCTCATACAAGACATAACTTCTACATAAAAGTGAATTGGTAAACTGCTACTAATCTGGCTGGAGACAATATTTGACTCCATCTATTATGTAAAATAAAGACCACTTTTCCTTCCATAAATGTTTATATTCTTTCGGTGCACGTCCAATGCAGGAACCTCTTCTAGCTCCGTGGGTGGTTAAAGCGAGAATACGGGCAGTCATCAAACTTTAAACGTCATAATTAAAGATACCTTGTCCAATGCAAGTACCTTTTTCTATGAGGTTTAAGAACTTGTATAAGCACCTGTAGTCTTTCCAACGCAAAAGTTCACTCTCCTCTCCTAGCGCTCTCCTCTCCTAGCGCTGCATACCGCTCCGGCCGCGGCGGCCACCTCATTCGCCGGCTGCCACTCCGGCGCCGGCAACCACCATACCCTCCGGCCACCATTTTGGCACCGGTGGACAATCTCCCTTTCACCTTTTCCTAGCGCTTGTGATCTCTTTCAACATGGCCCTTTCCGATCTCAAGTTCGAGCCGGGGTTGGCATTCGAGGCTTTCATCTGGAAGCAATTTTGTGTCCCAGTGAATCATTTTGAGGGTAGCAAGCTCACGGAATTTGTCATGGTCGCGGAATTCTCTCGATCAAGACTCCGCATCAATGATGACTCGGTCAGTCTTATTCTGCAATCTTGTTTTGGTGGTCATGCCTCTCGTTTCAAGGTCTCTTGTCTGCAAAATTGGTCTTTCAAATTCAGTGTTGCATCTAGAGATGTGGGTTTTGCTATTATCAAAGGTGGGAATTGTTCAAATGATCTCTTCAATATGGGTTTCTTTCTTTGGGGCAAGGGTGGTCCAGATTATCGCAAAGAATTCAGACTTTATCAGCAAGAAATTGAGCAAGAATGGACCCTGGTTGATCGTTCCAAAGAGCGTAGATCTTACGCTGAGGCAGTCCAATCTCCACGGATTTTCCCTTCGGGTAATTCGAATGTTCATCATTTAGGTATGCATGAATTGACTGTTTCTCAACACCTAGCTCAATCAAGGGTGTCTTCCAACCCCATCTTAACTGATCCCAATAACATCGCTCTTGATGGGGCGGGATCTAGGGGCATTCAAAATGCTGGGCCTGGCAATCGTTCGGGTGTCACTAAGGCCCACAATGGTAGATCTCCCTTTTGTGTCCGTTGCCTAGCGATGGGCCATTCTCGGCCCAATTGTACTAATAGAATCCGCTGCCACGGATGAGGGAGTCCTGGATTATGGTGTCCTTGGGGATCCGGCCTATGTTACATGGGCCGGACTGATGGGTCGTGAAGATACAAGATAGAAGGCCTTCCCCCGTGTCCGGATGGGACTATACTTTGCGTGGATGGCAAGCTTAGCGTTCGGATGTGTTGTTTCCTTTCTCTGTAAACCGACTCGGTACAACCCTAGGCCCCTCTGGTGTCTTTATAAACCAGAGAGTTTAGTCTGTAGAGGCTAACACAAATCATACAGGCTAGACATCTAGGGTTTAGCCATTACGATCTCGTGGTAGATCAACTGTTGTAACCCCTATACTCATCAAAGTCAATCAAGCAGGAAGTAGGGTATTACCTCCATTGGGCCCGAACCTGGGCAAACATCGTGTCCCTTGTCTCCTGCTACTTCGATCCTCAGAGGCATAGTTCAAAACCCCCTACCCGAGATCGGCCGGTTTTGACACCGACATTTGTGCTTTCATTGAGAGTTCCTCTATGCTGTCGACAGAAGGTTCGATGGCTCGTTCAATCATCTATAATGATGTTGTTTCAGGGGAGACTTCCCCCTAGCCAAATCTTCGTATCCGGCGGCTTCGCACTACGTGCTAACTGAATCGGCCACCTTGAGTAGATCGATAGCTACGCCCTTGGTCATCAGATCAGTTTCGGGAACATAAATTATGTAGCCGATATCCGAGGAGACTTGATCTTCATAGGATTCACAGCCCCGACTGCTGCTCTGGCCTTAGATCCAAAGCAGACTACCAGGTCCGAAGACGGGAGTTTAGAGCCTGCCGGACTCCCTGCAATTATGGAACTTGCTATTGGAGATCCGGAGGGGACGACATCATTGGAAAATCCAAAACCGAACCAAGCTCCCCTTGCCGCTAAAGTGCCTGACTCTCCCTTAGACTCTAAATCCGAACTCTTGAGGTCCACTTCAAACGGGCGCAGCCAGGAGGCTCTCATCCCGGTCAGCCCTGCAGACTCTCGCTTCTCTCTCCAAACCTCGCTCCTAAACGAGGCTCTGGACTTAATGCGACCCCTCGCCATTACAGAGGAATCGCTTCCGAATTACACCCAGCCCGGACTAGGGGCTGAGAGCGGGGAATTTTATGTCCCACCCAGCACCCACTTCATAGCCACTATCGAAGATCTAACCGACATGCTGGACTACGCCTCCGAAGACATCGACGGTATGGACGACGATGCCAGAGACGAACAAGGCCAAGACCCTCCATTTACCGGATGCTGGACGACCACCTCCACATGCGACGTGTACATGGTGGACACATACAAAGAGGATGACGACAAAAAGGATCCGGTTGAGGACAAGCCTGCTGAAGCACCTCCGAAGCAATGACATCAGTGGTGCCGCTCAAAATCGCGTCGCGACAAAGACAGCAATACCGACACCGGAGACAATAACACTCCAGAGAATGCCGAAGACCCCGAAGCCCCTGTCGAACCAACATCTGAACAGGACGATTGGGAGGATGGGCAAGTTAACCCCGACGATCCTGTCGAGAATGAGGGCTCGAAGGATAGTAACTACCTACCGGTCTCCGAAGAGCATGTGAGCCTCGGCGATGAAGACTTCATCATGCCGAAGGAACCCCTCGAACAAGAGCACTTTAAGCGCTGGCTAATTGCCACTGCAAGAAGCCTAAAAAGGAAGCAGCAGCAGCTTCAAGCTGATCAGGATTTACTCAACGACAGATGGACTATTGTCCTGGCAGCCGAGGAATACGGCCTCGAACGCCCAACTAAGAGTTACCCGAAGTGCAAGCTACTACCACAATTTGACGACGAGGCCCTTGAGCCAATACCGCCAAAGCATAAAGCTGCTAACGAACCCGACCAACCGCCACGTGGATGGGACAGACCGGCTACTTATGCCGAACACTAGCCCGTGCCACCCTGCCGTCGAGGCAAGGAGGCCACGGCCCCGGGCTACCTACGACCTATGCAAGGACCTGGACAATAGAGCCGGTCAGACAAGATCAATCTATGGATCGAGAGGGCGTGCTCCAACGCGAGAGGACGGCCATCAGGCCTGGCGTGTTAGGCACAACCTCACCTGGGCCAAAAACCGCATACGGCCTTCATCCGAACTGCACCATGACATAGCCCGGTACAAAGGTGCCGCACACCCCTTATGCTTCACCAATGAAGTGATGGAACATCAGTTCCCAGAAGGGTTTAAACCCGTGAACATCGAATCGTACGATGGTATGACAGATCCCGCAGTATGGATTGAAGATTTTCTTCTCCATATCCACATGGCACGCGGCGATGATCTCCATACCATCAAATACCTCCCGCTCAAATTAAAGGGACCAGCTCGGCACTGGTTAAACAGCCTCCTAGAGAACTCTATTGGTAGCTGGGAAGACTTGGAGGATGCCTTTAGAGACAACTTCCAAGGTACCTATGTTCGGCCTCCAGATGCCGATGACCTTAGTCACATAGTCTAGCAACCCGGAGAATCAGCGCGGAAGCTCTGGACAAGGTTCTTAATTAAAAAGAACCAAATTGTGGATTGTCCGGACGCCAAAGCCCTCGTGGCCTTTAAACCCATCGTCCGAGATGAGTGGCTCGCTCGACACCTCGGCCAAGAAAAGCCGAAGTCCATGGCAGCCCTTACCACACTTATGACCCGCTTTTGCACGGGAGAAGATAGCTGGCTGGCTTGTAGAAGCAATAGCACCAGCGACCCAGGAACCTCCGAAGCCAGGGATGGCAATGGCAAGCCACGACACAACAAGCATAAGAGTCGAAGCAATAACGAAGGTACCAAAGACATGGCGGTTAATGCTGGATTCAGCGGCTCTAAATCCGGTCAACGGAAGAAGCCATTCAAAGGAAACAGAGATGGTCCATCTAGTTTGGACGCAATACTCGATCGGCCTTGCCAGATTCGTGGCACCCCCAACAAGCCTGCCAATCATACCAACAGAAACTGTTGGGTCTTTAAATAGGCCGGCAAACTCAACGCCGAACACAAGGGGAAAGGGCCACCTAGCAAGGACGACGATGAAGAGCCTCGCCCACCGAACACAGGGGGGCAGAAGAAATTTTCCCCCGAGGTCAAAACGGTGAACATGATCTATGTTACTCATATCCCTAAGCGAGAGCACAAACGCGCGCTACGGGACGTTTACGCCATAGAGCCAGTCGCCCCAAAATTTAATCCATGGTCAGCTTGTCCGATCACCTTTGATCGCAGAGACCATCCGACCAGTATCCGTCATGGAGGTTGGGCTGCATTGGTCCTCGATCCAATTATTGATGGATTCCACCTCACGGGAGTCCTCATGGACGGCAGCAGCAGTCTCAGTCTACTTTATCAGGACACCATCCGTAAAATGGGCATTGATCCATCAAGAATCAAGCCCACTAAAACCACCTTTAAAGGGGTAATACCCGGCGTAGAGGCCTGTTGCATAGGATCCATAACGCTGGAAGTGCTCTTCGGCTCACTAGATAACTTCCGGAGCGAAGACCTAATCTTTGACATCATCCCGTTCCGCAGTGGCTATCACGCGCTACTCGGACGAACCACTTTCGCCCGTTTCAATGCAGTCCCATACTACGTCTATCTAAAGCTCAAGATGCCAGGACCACGTGGCGTTATCACAGTCAATGGGAACATGGAGCGCTCCCTCCGTAAAGAGGAGCATACTGCGGCCCTTGCAGCCGAGCTGCAGGGCGGCCATGCTAAGCCGAATACGACACTGGTAGTCAAGACCTCGGACACTGTCAAATGAGTCTGGTCTACCCTGCAGAACGACAATCCGGCTCATCTAGAGCTAGATAACAATTTGGCCTCCGTTAATGCCCCAGCCTGATAGCGACATACGTACTGCACGTACATAACTATGCGTTAAAAATAGCATGGGCAAGGACGAAGGCATGCTAAAAATAAGGTCCATGGTACGGCTCGACACTATCTGGACCTCCATATTATTCCATCTTTTTTTCTTGTCTTTATTTTCCAGGTTCTTTACAACCCACATCAATTTCTGGTGGTTACATGGGCCGGACTAATGGGCCGTGAAGATACAAGATAGAAGGCCTTCCCCCGTGTCTGGATGGGACCCTCCTTTGTGTGGATGGCAAGCTTGGCATCCGGATGTGTTGTTTCCTTTCTCTGTAAACCGACTCTGTACAACCCTAGGCCCCTCTGGTGTCTATATAAACCAGAGGGTTTAGTCCGTAGAGGCCAACACAAATCATACATGCTAGACATCTAGGGTTTAGCCATTACGATCTCATGGTAGATCAACTCTTGTAACCGCTATAGTCATCAAAGTCAATCAAGCAGGAAGTAGGGTATTACCTCCTTTAAGAGGGCCCAAACCTAGGTAAACATCATGTCCCCTGTCTCCTATTACCTTCGATCCTCAGACGCACAGTTCGGGACCCCCTACACGAGATCAGCCGGTTTTGACACCGACAACAGATGAAATAGAGTGGGTCATGTTAAGGCTAATTGCAGAGTGCGTGGCCTAATGAACATTTCACCTTCCAATCATGTGCCCGTCAACCAGCAACAAAATCCGAGGGCAACAGATTCTCAAGCGAATCGACCATCCCTTGGTGATGCCCACCCTGTCAATGGCACATACCCGAGTTGTGTTCAGTCAAATCAACCTGACTCACAAACCCCGGGGCCATCTAACAGTGAGATAGTCGCTCGTCTTGACGCCTCCAATTCCCACCGCATAGCTACGCCCCTGCAACATCCGCATTCATCGCCTATGCTTTCCAATTTATGAAGTATTCATGCTGTTATTTTATCATTCTTGGATGTTTTACAATCATTTTATAGCAACTTATATCATTTTTTGGGACTAACCTATTGACCCAGTGCCTAGTGTGAGTTGTTGTTTTTTTGCTTGTTTTTTTACATCGCAGGAAATCAATACCAAACGGAGTCCAAACGCAACAAAACTCCACGGGGATTTTTTATGGACCAGAAGGAACCCAATGGGCCAGAGCTGCACCTAGGGGGGTGCCCCGAGGGGGGCACAACCCACCAGGCCCACCTGGCGTGCCCATGTGGGTTGTGCCCACCTCAGTGGCCTCCCGCACCCCTTCTTTGCACGATAAATTCCCAAATATTCCGAAACCCATCGGGGTTATTCTAGACGAGAAGTTCCGCTGCCGCAAGGTCCATGTATCCATGAAAACCAATCTAGACTCCGTTCCGGCACCCTGCCGGAGGGGGGATCATCTTCGGTGGCCATCTTCATCATCCCGACGGCCACCATGATGAGGAGGGAGTAGTCCACCCTCGGGGCTGAGGGTTTGTACCAGTAGCTATGTGTTTAATCTCTCTCTCTCATGATCTATATCATGGGCTTTGTTAATATAGTCGGATCATATGATGTTTCTCCCCGTTATACTCTTGTTATGATGAATTGAGTCTTTACCCTTTGAAGTTTTGTATTGTCGGATTGAATATTTAGAGATGAGAACACATGATGTATGTCTTGCAATATGAATACTTGAGGTGACAAATGGGGTATCATATTGATTCACTTGATAAGTGTTATGGCATTCAACTCGCGGATTCCCGCGGTGATTTTGGGGTAATCTATACATAGGAGTTGATGCACGTTTTTATTATCTTTTCCGATAGAAACTTTGGGGTCTCCTTGTAGTTCTTTGTGTAGACTGAGTATTATGAATATGAATTTGCTTTGGTTTTATTCTAGTATGAACTCTTGATTAGATCGATCGGGAAGAATAGCTTGCGTTATTCTAGTACGAACTCTAGGATAGATTGATCGGAAAGAATAGCTTTGAGGTGGTCTCTTACCCTACAAACAATTTCTATCTTTTGTTCTCCGCTAATAGGAACTCGGGAGTGATTCCTCGCTGCACTTTGAGGGATAATCATATGATCCAACTATGTTAGCATTTTTGAGAGATTGCACTAGCGAAAGTACGGACCCTAGGCCTTGTTTTCAAGCATTGCCATACCATTTTTGTGCCCGTTTACTAATTTCTACCTTGCTGTTTTTATTTATTCAGATTATAAAAATATATTTCTACCATCCATATTACACTTTTATCACCATCTCTTCACCTAACTAGTGCACCTACACAATTTGCCAGTGTATTGGGTGTGTTGGGGACACAAGAGATTTCTTGTATTTGGTTGCAGGGTCGTTTGAGAGAGACCAGCTTAATCCTACACCTCTCACAGATTGATAAACCTTAGGTCATCCACTTGAGGGAAAATCCCTATTGTCCTACAAACCTCTGCGCTTGGAGGCCCAACACGTGTCTACAAGAATAAAGTTGCGTAGTAGACATCAAGCTCTTTTTCGGTGCCGTTGCCAGGGAGGTGGGTGCTTGAAGGTATATATTTAGATCTTGCAATTGAATCTTTTAGTTTCTTGTTTTATTACTAGTTTGGTTTATAAAAGAAAACTACAAAAAATGGAATTGAGGTTGCATAATATTATTGGTCATCTTTATAATATCTTTCTTCAAAATGATGGATCGGAAAATTGTGCTCAATTTTTAGAAGAAGAAGTCAATAAAATGCTTGGCACAAAATATTTGAATGATGAGCATGATAGCAATGTTGTTAGTATGAATTCTTTGAGTATCCAAAATGCTAATGATGATTGCACAAGTCATGGCAAAAATGTTTCTTATAAGCAGGTCACTTTTTGTGGAGTGAATTGGGAGTGCCTTTGCACACCGGAAAGGGAAGATAGATTTTGTAAGAAGCATAAATATTTAGAAACAAAAAGGTTGCAAGAGAGGTTAGATGATTGTGCTGAAAGATTTAATTTTTTTGCCATCCTTGTGAACTTTGCAATGAACATGGTCATTTAAATATTCAATGCAGATTCTTTCATGATCAAATAGTGTCCAAAAATTGTGATAACTTGATTACCCTTGAGCATCATAAAGAGCTTAGTCTTCTTTGGGGGTATGAAGAAATGAAACGTATAACTAAGGATTTTCCAAATCCTGAGAGATTTCTTGATTTTGATCTAGAGGAAATTTATATAGTTTGTGGGGTAAATTGCATTGAGAATCCTTATATTGCCAGCTATCTAAAGTCAAGAAAACAAATAGAATATGAAGAGAGTACTAATGAAAGGGAAAATATTTCCCAAAACCCTCCTAGTGTTTATTATGATGAATCAGGTAATGAGGAGGAACTTCCTATCCAATCAATCTCTTCAACAAGGAGCTCGAAAAAATTAGTTGAACCCACACATGATGTGGTGACGAAGAAGAAAAGAAGAAAGAAGAGAGGTAAAAAGATATCTCTCCCAATTAATGTTGCTCCTATTATTGTTGTGCCTCATGAAAATTGTCAGGACCCCGACTCAATGCCACATCGATCTAGCATGTAACACCTCATATCACTTTGCGGCCTCACGCACAGTATTCCCACGGGTGTCGCCTTACCTTTGCCCGGGACCGTTTGCGCCTTTTGGCACACGTATATGACAGTGTCGCTAGCATCCATATGATAAGGAGCCCGGGCTGACATGGCTAGTCGTAAACCCAAAGTGGCACAAACTTACAGGGACAGGCATCCATGACCCAGCATCGAACGTGTCGGTCATCAGCGAGTGAATCCAGGCTGTAGCACTGGGCTAGCAGGACTCCAGTGAACCGGGCTGTAGCGGGCTAACAGGACTCTGGTATTCACCGCGTGACATTTCCCCGAAGGGACAGACACAGAAACGAAGAAGGACACATGCCGGCCAGCCTAAGTGTTCCGGAGCAGTAGCAAGCTACCATGGCTCGGTGGAAACACTAGGAGACATTTCCCGGTAAGAGAGGCTACTAAAGATAAACAACTAGATAGTCAGATCCCACACATACCAAGCATTTCAATAACATACACACAATATGCTCGATATGTGCAAATACAACATGGCATCACAACATGACTCTACGACTCAAGTAGTTTATTCATTAGGCTCCGAGGAGCGAGATATTACAAACATGGGTCTCATGACCCAACAATCAGAGCATACAAATCAAAGCACAAGCGGAAGCTATCATGTCTGAGTACAGACAACTATAAATGAAAAAGGCTGAGAAGCCTGACTATCTATCAGATCCTGCCGAGGGCACAAGATCGTAGCTGAGGTATCAAGCTAAACGTCGAAGTCCACGCGAAACTACTAGTGAGACTGAAGTCTCTCTGCAAAAACATAAAATAGGCAAACGTGAGTACAAATGTACCCAGCAAGACTTACATCAGAACTAACTACATATGCATCATTATCAACAAAGGGGTGGTGGGGTTTAACTGCAGCAAGCCAGCTTTGACTCGGTGGCTATCCTAAACTACGACTGCAAGCGACTCTTTTGAGATGGCGCACACGAGTCCACATATTCACCATATCAATACACCACTATGGATCCGCTCTCGTCTCCCTACGAGAACGCCATCCATAGCACTCACACTTATCTTGCGTATTTTAGAGTATCCACTTTCACTTGTCTATGAACTGATGTAAGCAACCCAGAAGTCCTTTTCCGCGGACACGGCTATTCGAATAGATGATGTTAACCCTGCAGGGGTGTACTTCTTCACACACGCTCTCACCAATTACCGCCGTTTACACGACATGTACTCGGCAACCTTCAAGCGGAAGCCCAACGTGGGTGTCGGCCACGGCCTACCTAAACACTCAAGTCTCTAGTCCAGGTTTATCGCCTATTCGGGTTCCATCCATGAGGAGATCCGGCCGGAGTTTCGCTCACAGCCCCAAACGATGTGAACAGGGTTCCCGAGACACCAAATGGGCGCCCGGTACACCGTGCCACGTGCCTACCGCATCACAGCCCACCCCTACGGTCAGCGCTGCGCACGGCCTCCAGCATACTACAAACACCAGAAACTACTTGCAACTCCTGGACAGAGGACAAGGGTGATCAAGAAGCCGAGAGGGTCCATTGGTTTCGGGCCCAATGCGTGGTAGTAGCTGAATCATGGATCACAAACACAGAACTCGGTTCCTGAGGACGGCTGCAATGAGACAACCCACCATGTACTCCTACATGGCCTCTCACCGCTACCTTTACCAAATCGTGTTC
>NC_057813.1:153931275-153931779 GCF_018294505.1 Triticum aestivum
ACCTCTGATTCATCCCCGATGAATCAGACCTGACTCAACTCTAAGCAGTAGCAGGCATGACAAACAAGCATGAATGAGTAGGCACAATAGGGCTCAAACAACTCCTACTCATGCTAGTGGGTTTCATCTATTTACTGTGGAATGACAGGTCATGCAGAGGATAAAGGGGTTCAGCTACCGCAGCAAGTAACAGATGAATCGATGTTGTCCTAATGCAGTAAAAGAGAGCAGGAGCGAGAGAGTGGGATTTTATCGGAATGAACAAGGGGGTTTGCTTGCCTGGCACTTCTGAAGATAACATTGAGTCATCATCAGTGTCAACGATCACAACGTCGGGACATCGTCTACCGGGAGGGAACAGATACCGGCAACAAGGGAGAAATACAATCAATGCAATGCACAATATGATGCATGCTCATGACATGGCAATATGAATGTGTTTTGAGCTAATGCAACTAGCAACAGATTAAATGAAGTTGGTTTGAATACAAGATTCAAATTCAA
>NC_057813.1:153931827-153970918 GCF_018294505.1 Triticum aestivum
GTTGAATTTCTATGATTTATTGAAGTTTATACAATTTTCTGGAATTAATAAATCATTTAAGAATTATTTAAATTCCAGAAAGGAATTATTGCGTCATCATGACCTCATAGTGACGTCAGCAGGTCAACGGGCGCCGTCCAGGTCAAACTGACCTGTGGGCCCTACGTGTCAGTGTCTGGACTAATTAACCTAATTAAAATTAACCCTAACTAACTTAGTTAGCCGGGCGGGGCCCGCATGTCAGTGAGTCGGTGGCTTAACTAAAATAGTTATTAAATTAACCAAAAGTTAGCAGGGGACGGGCCCACACGTCGGTGACCCAGGGGGGTCAAATCCCTGGTCAACCGGGCTAATCCACCGGCGTCTAACCGCCGGCAACGACCAGACGCGGCGGTGGCTCGCCGGAATGGCTGCTCCGGCGCCCATTCGACGCGCGGAGGGGTTCTACAGGGAGCTCGAGCTCGTGCGCATCTAATGGAGCAAGCCAGAGGAGCTGGGGTGGCCTGAGTCGACGGCGGCGAGCTCCAAGGCGGCGGCCGGAGTTCGGGCGAGGTCGGGGTTGGCGTTAGGGGGCACGGGAGGGGACGCTGGTGTGTGAGTTAGGTTCCTGGTGAGGTGTGGAGCACGTTGCCGTGCTCGGTAGCTAGCTCCGGTGGCTCTGGCCTTGTCTGCGTCATCGCCGACGGCGAGGAACGGTCGGCTCCGACAGCCAGGGTGGTTAGAGGGCGCGGACGGGCACGGAGAGAGAGGGGAAATGGACAGGGGCTCACGGTGAGTTCGAAGAGAAGGTCGGCGTGCTCGGGGAGGCGGTGGAGACGGCGAATCAACGGCGGCGGTGGTCGGAGCCCGAGGTGGAAGGCGATGGCGATGGCGATGTTCCGGGCCCTCCTGGCTTGCGTGGCTCATCGAAGATGAAGAAGACAACGTGGCGGAGCTTCTGGGCGCGTCGGGTTTGCGTGGGGTGGCCGGTGTCCGCGAGGGAGCTCGTCGGTGGCGGCGGCTCCGTTCGGTCGCGGGAGGGAGAGAGAGCAGAGGGGGAATAGAGACGGAGGGAGAGCGAGAGGGGTTCCAGGGAGAGTGAGAGAGAGGACAGGGTGTCGTGGCGTCTCCAGGCGCATCGAGGAGGGAGGCAACCAGGCAGGAGGTGGCCAAGCGCGACGGCGGTGCTCGCCACCGAGCTGCTTCGTGCGCTGGCACGGGAAGAAGACAGGAGAAGGGGGGCCAGGTGGGCTGGGCCGCGCAGGTGGGCTGCATAGTGTTGGGCTGTGGGTGGCTGCCAGGTAAGCTGAGGTAAGTCTCTCTCTCTGCTTTTATTTCCTGTTCTGTTTTTCTTTTATTTAATTTATTTTGCCATTGTTTTGAATTTAAAATAATTCAAACAATGCCAAAAACTCCTCTGAATATTTTATATTGCTAGATGGACTTTTCCAAAAGCTTATAAAAATATTTCAGGGGTATTTGAAATTATATTCTAATTATATGAATATAATTCAAATTCAAATAACTAATGAATTAAATCCAAAGTCCCAAAAATAAATCCTTAAAAAATGTTCAATATTTTGGTTGGGACCAGAACCCTTACCAAAAATTATCAAACATTTAAGAAGAGCATTTTGGAGCAATGAATGAGATTTCTAGGGTTTTTGCCCCTCTTTTATTTAAGTTTTTGAGGCTTCCAAAATTCCTCAGTTCAAGTTTCGAAAATATAGACATGATGCACACATGAAGCTAGCCTAGAGCACTACCAGCAGCTAGGGATGTGACAACTCACCCCCACTAAACAAGAATCTCGTCTCGAGATTCAAGCATAGGGTAAGGTGAAGGGTAACGCAGACTAGTATAATCTTCACGATCCAGGTTGCACTTCAAATGAACGTTGATTTGAACACCATCTTTGTCTTGTCGTCTTGCTCTGAGAACTCCAACTAGCATGACGAGAAGAGGAAAGGAAAACTCTAGAAGAATCTATCTTCTCGAAGATCAATCAATTTAGGATCAGCTTACAAAGTGAGTCCTAGCAACATCTCTTGAGCTGAGACACGAAGCATACATCTGAAGAGATGGAGTGAGACAGATAACGAGGGCTCGCTAAGTAGACAACAATTTTCACGCTTAAGACGGTGGTGAACGGTTGTCAACATAGCGAGGAGTTGAGTTGCCATGATACCACGACGAAACATCCTGGAGAAGGGTGATTCGTAGATTATTATCTTAAGTGGCAAAAAGAATTACCTTTGATATAGAGATCATTGAAAACCTTTATACCATCCTAAGGCAATTCTCAAACGATCGTTTGGAGGGGGTCGGTAGAATGGCAAACTCAAACTTGGATGATGTGGATTACCTTGTTGAAGACAACGTAATGGATGAATTTGCTTATCACCGGAAATGGAAGAGACCCATGGTAGAATGGCACATTGGCGGTGCAAGCTGGGAACAAAATGCAAATGATGGGAATGATTCTGGTAACTGGGGAAGAACCCAACAATAGAGAGTGAATTCATTGTTTGAGAAGGTCATAGCATTGCCGAGGGAACTGAGAGCAATCCCAGCTAGTGCCGATGATAACACGTAGCGCTTGTGCGTGCTCTCAAGAACTTGAGCATTTCCACAATCATCAAGGTTTTATCAACATCCGTGTCAAAGGTGCTGACAACACAACATACTACCATGATGAGTAGCAATGGACAATGCAGATGCAAAGGAAGATAACACTTTCTTAGATTTCACCTTAGCGAGACCAAGGGGACAAAATCTGGATGATCGACCGAGAAACATTTAGCACTCCGCTTCTAATGTTCTGCATGATGTACCAGCGTATCCCATTCATAGATATGGTTTGATATCTAGAACATCAAGTAAAGGTCGGACTTCGGGAGCACAAGAATCCATAAGGAACAACTAGGGAGGTAAATCCTACGAAATCCTTATGGGGAGGTGGCCAACTTCCTCAATCAAGATATTATAATAACAGGTCTTCCGGCTGGGTGTGTTGGCCACGACATCCACCTTACCGGTTATCGAGGGACCAATATTATAGTTCTTGGGAAATGTTCCAACCATTATATCTGCCTGAGATTCAGATCTGGTTGGTGTCAGGATATTCCAGACTCATCGAGTCTAGGAAGAAAAATGAAAGTTTGCAACACAAATCGACGAGATGACGTCGCGAGATTCTCGGGGAGCGAACTACGATAGCAAGCTCCAAAACATGAGTTGGTTCTGCTACAAACATGTGAACACGTTGTCCCAGACAAACATGACCACGTGGTAGTCTTATAATAAAACACTACCGAGTTCAGGTGGGGAACCATCAACGAGGATATCGAAATCCTTGCATAAGGCATGCTCTTAAGAAGGAACTTCTTCTCCTTGAACAAATCAATCAGTGGCTTGGTGTGCTCGGAACACATATGGAATGAAGGTTGCAAGTCTCCAAACCATAGAATACTTCGCACATATGCATGACTGAATTGGGATGATTCCAGAGGAAGCAAAACTAACTTTCTCAAATTCACGGCGGCAACTTTCACCAAATGCACGTGTATAAGAGGAAGTCACTCCTTTCATCAAACAAATACTTCATGAGCTAGCATGAAGAAAATGCTTCAAAAGTTTCCAACACTAACTTAATGTTCAACAAAATCATGGAGGAGATAAGGATGTTGTCAATGGGCTCAACAACAATTCATCTGGGTTACCTTTTAAAAGGAATTCCATAGTTAAGTGAACAAGGGATAGCATTGGTCAGACCCAAAAGATATAATGGTGTATGCTCGAGGGATCAACCACGAGTAAGACAACATTACGATCATCATTGGTTCTGATTTGATTTGACGGTAACCCATACTCAAATCAAAGTTTTTATCAGGCAATAGGTCCAATAACTGATCACAGGGACCAATCGATGAAGATATCATCTCTCTTCAACACACACTACACAAGAATATCCCTTTGGAACGAACTAAGTCAGGCAAGCTTTTACCTTCCAACTCTCCAGGTTGTTGTCTAGCTTAACCAACTAGCTCAGGGGTATCCAACACGGATTCTTGGAGAAAGGGTGGTTTACAGGATAAACCAACTTGATCACGAGCTCAACATAACAGCCAGGTGACAACCCGGTAACACTTCCAAGAAGATATTTGGAAAGTCACGAACCACCGGTATGTTACTAAGCTCGAGAAAAATCTTGCTTTTGAGGGCAAGACGACCTGATCAAATGGGTGAGGACTCGAAATAATTCCTAACTCATCAATCAAAGAGTGCACCAGGAAATAAGGACTAGGTAGCACAATCAATCTTAGAATGGTGATTCAATAACCAACATACTAAGAATAAGAATATTGTCCATTAACTACCAAGCAATGGGGTTGCTAGGAGTATTGAGTTCACACATCATGATTCACTTGTCGGCACTCCGGTTATAACTACACGGAACCGAGGAATGAGTAATGATGGCGAGAAGTATCACTGTACCAAGAGTTCATAGGATGGTGTGCAATTCCTATAACAATCCCGATATAAAAGATGGTAATACTCCAAGGTAGAACAGAGCAAAAGCTGGATTAGCAATTTGTTCTACGGAGCACAACTTCTTTGACCCAATCCTGGATATGGAAGAGGTACTGGAGTTTGTTTCTCCTAGTCATTCTGGAATAGAATGGCTTGACGGACCACAAGAGTAATAGGCGTCGATGAATGAACGCACACATACTCCTGGCTATCAAGTGATAGACGAGGGTCAGAAGACAACTAAGAGGGACAACTCAAAGAACATATAATTTTCTGAGTTGTGGATGCATAGATTAGTATGTCGAACCAAGTTCCACATAATTCTTCCGGATAACCCATGCAGAAAGGTAGAACTGGCAGAGTCACGATTTATGAATGGAGAACTCCTCAAGAATAATCCTGTTGTGATATTTCAGTTCAACGAGGAACTTCTGCCAGAAGTAGTTCATGGTATTTGGAAGGAGAAGATACCACGGACTTCAAGGACTATCGCAAAGGTTACTAATATCCTAAGGAACTAGCAACACTATCAACATGAAGTAAGTAGAGTGAATCTCGGTTCAAGAACCCAGGAACAGAATACCTACTACTAAGTAGCATCACGGAATGCTTTCGAGAATAAAGGCCAGAATCTCACACTGGGAACACAAAACGTTGCTAGATTACTAGGTGACTCCCTAAATACCTAGGGTCATAATAGTAACTCCAACATAAATGTCAAGGCAATAGAATACCTCAACTCAACAATTAGTGTGATTGAGCTGGCATAAAGGAACATCGAAACCAGAGGGAAAGGATTTTGCAAGTGCATCAGACTATTTAGAAACCTGGAATGACTCGGACAGCATAACGGCTGTAAATGCTCAGAAAAGATTTGAGACATTCACAAAAATGGTGGCATAACCACTCAGAAGCACAATATCACGGTTTCGAGATCAACAAGTAACATACGGAAGCAGTAAAAACTGAACAGAGGCTTAAGTCCAAAAATCTTATAAGTCTACGGATTAGTAACACGTGATCCTGATAGAAAGAAGAGATAGCCTAGTTCTTAATCCCCGTAGAAGAGATGATGATGACTCAGATCAGAAGGCATAAGGTGTAAGGAGTAAAAAGAGCCTTACGTTCCATCCCACAATCAATTCCCTTATATAACTAAAGAATTTCTAGACTCAACTTCGACCAGTTTGGCTTGGTAATCCTACAGGCAGTCAAGCTCTGATACCAACGCTGTCAGGACCCCGACTCAATGCCACATCGATCTAGCATGTAACACCTCATATCACTTTGCGGCCTCACGCACGATATTCCCACGGGTGTCGCCTTACCTTTGCCCGGGACCGTTTGCGCCTTTTGGCACACGTATATGACAGTGACGCTAGCATCCATATGATAAGGAGCCCGGGCTGACATGGCTAGTCGTAAACCCAAAGTGGCACAAACTTACAGGGACAGGCATCCATGACCCAGCATCGAACGTGTCGGTCATCAGCGAGTGAATCCAGGCTGTAGCACTGGGCTAGCAGGACTCCGGTGAACCGGGATGTAGCGGGCTAACAGGACTCTGGTATTCACCGCGTGACATTTCCCCGAAGGGACAGACACAGGAACGAAGAAGGACACATGCCGGCCAGCCTAAGTGTTCCGGAGCAGTAGCAAGCTACCATGGCTCGGTGGAAACACTAGGAGACATTTCCCGGTAAGAGAGGCTACTAAAGATAAACAACTAGATAGTCAGATCCCACACATACCAAGCATTTCAATAACATACACACAATATGCTCGATATGTGCAAATACAACATGGCATCACAACATGACTCTACGACTCAAGTAGTTTATTCATTAGGCTCCGAGGAGCGAGATATTACAAACATGGGTCTCATGACCCAACAATCAGAGCATACAAATCAAAGCACAAGCGGAAGCTATCATGTCTGAGTACAGACAACTATAAATGAAAAAGGCTGAGAAGCCTGACTATCTATCAGATCCTGCCGAGGGCACAAGATCGTAGCTGAGGTATCAAGCTAAACGTCGAAGTCCACGCGAAACTACTAGTGAGACTGAAGTCTCTCTGCAAAAACATAAAATAGGCAAACGTGAGTACAAATGTACCCAGCAAGACTTACATCAGAACTAACTACATATGCATCATTATCAACAAAGGGGTGGTGGGGTTTAACTGCAGCAAGCCAGCTTTGACTCGGTGGCTATCCTAAACTACGACTGCAAGCGACTCTTTTGAGATGGCGCACACGAGTCCACATATTCACCATATCAATACACCACTATGGATCCGCTCTCGTCTCCCTACGAGAACGCCATCCATAGCACTCACACTTATCTTGCGTATTTTAGAGTATCCACTTTCACTTGTCTATGAACTGATGTAAGCAACCCAGAAGTCCTTTTCCGCGGACACGGCTATTCGAATAGATGATGTTAACCCTGCAGGGGTGTACTTCTTCACACACGCTCTCACCAATTACCGCCGTTTACACGACATGTACTCGGCAACCTTCAAGCGGAAGCCCAACGTGGGTGTCGGCCACGGCCTACCTAAACACTCAAGTCTCTAGTCCAGGTTTATCGCCTATTCGGGTTCCATCCATGAGGAGATCCGGCCGGAGTTTCGCTCACAGCCCCAAACGATGTGAACAGGGTTCCCGAGACACCAAATGGGCGCCCGGTACACCGTGCCACGTGCCTACCGCATCACAGCCCACCCCTACGGTCAGCGCTGCGCACGGCCTCCAGCATACTACAAACACCAGAAACTACTTGCAACTCCTGGACAGAGGACAAGGGTGATCAAGAAGCCGAGAGGGTCCATTGGTTTCGGGCCCAATGCGTGGTAGTAGCTGAATCATGGATCACAAACACAGAACTCGGTTCCTGAGGACGGCTGCAATGAGACAACCCACCATGTACTCCTACATGGCCTCTCACCGCTACCTTTACCAAATCGTGTTCTCACACTTAGCTCACACACAGTAGGACATGTTCACATACCTCTGATTCATCCCCGATGAATCAGACCTGACTCAACTCTAAGCAGTAGCAGGCATGACAAACAAGCATGAATGAGTAGGCACAATAGGGCTCAAACAACTCCTACTCATGCTAGTGGGTTTCATCTATTTACTGTGGAATGACAGGTCATGCAGAGGATAAAGGGGTTCAGCTACCGCAGCAAGTAACAGATGAATCGATGTTGTCCTAATGCAGTAAAAGAGAGCAGGAGCGAGAGAGTGGGATTTTATCGGAATGAACAAGGGGGTTTGCTTGCCTGGCACTTCTGAAGATAACATTGAGTCATCATCAGTGTCAACGATCACAACGTCGGGACATCGTCTACCGGGAGGGAACAGATACCGGCAACAAGGGAGAAATACAATCAATGCAATGCACAATATGATGCATGCTCATGACATGGCAATATGAATGTGTTTTGAGCTAATGCAACTAGCAACAGATTAAATGAAGTTGGTTTGAATACAAGATTCAAATTCAAACTCCATATGTGATTATTTAAATGCCCTTTAATTGATTTGTGCTAAACAGCAGCTATAAGTTGTTCTATCATGCATGAAAGTGGTACAGATGGATTCCTTGAATTTTTCTGATAATTTTTCATATATAATTTATTTAATTTGGAGTTACGGTTGAATTTCTATGATTTATTGAAGTTTATACAATTTTCTGGAATTAATAAATCATTTAAGAATTATTTAAATTCCAGAAAGGAATTATTGCGTCATCATGACCTCATAGTGACGTCAGCAGGTCAACGGGCGCCGTCCAGGTCAAACTGACCTGTGGGCCCTACGTGTCAGTGTCTGGACTAATTAACCTAATTAAAATTAACCCTAACTAACTTAGTTAGCCGGGCGGGGCCCGCATGTCAGTGAGTCGGTGGCTTAACTAAAATAGTTATTAAATTAACCAAAAGTTAGCAGGGGACGGGCCCACACGTCGGTGACCCAGGGGGGTCAAATCCCTGGTCAACCGGGCTAATCCACCGGCGTCTAACCGCCGGCAACGACCAGACGCGGCGGTGGCTCGCCGGAATGGCTGCTCCGGCGCCCATTCAACGCGCGGAGGGGTTCTACAGGGAGCTCGAGCTCGTGCGCATCCAATGGAGCAAGCCAGAGGAGCTGGGGTGGCCTGAGTCGACGGCGGCGAGCTCCAAGGCGGCGGCCGGAGTTCGGGCGAGGTCGGGGTTGGCGTTAGGGGGCACGGGAGGGGACGCTGGTGTGTGAGTTAGGTTCCTGGTGAGGTGTGGAGCATGTTGCCGTGCTCGGTAGCTAGCTCCGGTGGCTCTGGCCTTGTCCGCGTCATCGCCGGCGGCGAGGAACGGTCGGCTCCGACAGCCAGGGTGGTTAGAGGGCGCGGACGGGCACGGAGAGAGAGGGGAAATGGACAGGGGCTCACGATGAGTTCGAAGAGAAGGTCGGCGTGCTCGGGGAGGCGGTGGAGACGGCGAATCAACGGCGGCGGTGGTCGGAGCCCGAGGTGGAAGACGACGGCGATGGCGATGTTCCGGGCCCTCCCGGCTTGCGTGGCTCATCGAAGATGAAGAAGACAACGTGGCGGAGCTTCTGGGCGCGTCGGGTTTGCGTGGGGTGGCCGGTGTCCGCGAGGGAGCTCGTCGGTGGCGGCGGCTCCGTTCGGTCGCGGGAGGGAGAGAGAGCAGAGGGGGAATAGAGACGGAGGGAGAGCGAGAGGGGTTCCAGGGAGAGTGAGAGAGAGGCCAGGGTGTCGTGGCGTCTCCAGGCGCATCGAGGAGGGAGGCAACCAGGCAGGAGGTGGCCAAGCGCGACGGCGGTGCTCGCCACCGAGCTGCTTCGTGCGCTGGCACGGGAAGAAGACAGGAGAAGGGGGGCCAGGTGGGCTGGGCCGCGCAGGTGGGCTGCATAGTGTTGGGCTGTGGGTGGCTGCTAGGTAAGCTGAGGTAAGTCTCTCTCTCTCTGCTTTTATTTCCTGTTCTGTTTTTCTTTTATTTAATTTATTTTGCCACTGTTTTGAATTTAAAATAATTCAAACAATGCCAAAAACTCCTCTGAATATTTTATATTGCTAGATGGACTTTTCCAAAAGCTTATAAAAATATTTCAGGGGTATTTGAAATTATATTCTAATTATATGAATATAATTCAAATTCAAATAGCTAATGAATTAAATCCAAAGTCCCAAAAATAAATACTTAAAAAATGTTCAATATTTTGGTTGGGACCAGAACCCTTACCAAAAATTATCAAACATTTAAGAAGAGCATTTTGGAGCAATGAATGAGATTTCTAGGGTTTTTGCCCCTCTTTTATTTAAGTTTTTGAGGCTTCCAAAATTCCTCAGTTCAAGTTTCGAAAATATAGACATGATGCACACATGAAGCTAGCCTAGAGCACTACCAGCAGCTAGGGATGTGACAAAAATGAATCAATAATAATTGTGGAAGATGATACACTTGATGGTGATTTTGTTATGCCTATTGCTTGTTGTGATCATTATGATTGGGAAGATAATGATAGTTCTTATAATATTGGAAATCCTTTTGGCACCAACTTGGGAAATTATGATGATATCAATTGTTATACTGTTGGTGCTATTCATACTATTAATGATGAGAGTGATTATGCTTATGATATGCCAAGCCACAAGCTTGGGGATGCTATGTTTGATGAGAATGACATGTTTGAGAATTTATTTGTTGCAATTAATGTTTGTCCCAAGATTGGGGAGGCTATGTTTAATGAAGATGATCTTTTTAGTCCCCCTACTTTGATTGATCAAACTTATTTTGATGATAACATGCCTCCTATTTATGATGATTACATTGATAAAAGTGGGTTTCGAAGAGTGTCAACTCTAGGTAGTAGTGATCCCATTATTTTGGAGGGTGTTTAATCTCATTACAATATTGATGAAAGTGGATTTGGAGAGGTCATGACTTTATTTAGTGATACATCCACTATTTTGAAAGAGGTTTCAACTGACTATGGCAATAAAGTTGCTTCCTATGATGATTATTATGATGACATGTATGCCATAGAGAGTAATGAATTTTCTATGCTTGTGGATAATGAAAATAATGCTTTATGTAATGGTTATATTGGTGAATATATTCATGATGCTACTGAAAATTATTATGAGAGAGGAACTCATGCTTCATGATGCTCTTGTTATGTTTCAAGTCTTATCTTTTATGTGAGCATCATTGAAATCATCATGCCTAGCTAAAAGGCATTAAAGAAAAGCACTTGTTGGGAGACAACCCAACACTTTTACCTACTGTTTTTGTGTGTTAACATGATTATGCTACTGTATGGATCATTTTTTATTGCTCTTGTATCAATAAAGTGCCAAGTAAAGCCTTTGGGATCATGTTGGGTGATAGTTGATTTGACCCTGATGAAAAACAGAAACTTTTGCGCTCACGGAAATAGGTCTCATTTTTAACTGAAGAGTGATTTTGAGTTGATTCTTATTTCAGGAGATTAATATACAAATTTCTTACGTGGTATAATTTGTTTCCGAATTTTTGGAGTAGCAGAAGTATGGTCTGAGTCCAGATCATTACAGACTGTTCTGTTTTTGACAGATTCTGTTTTCAATGCATAGTTTGTTTGTTTTCTAGTTTATATGGCTTATATTGCTCAATATAAATTGTGGAAATGATATGCTACATTAGTCATTGTGTGGAAACAATTATGAATCTTGTCTTTGACAGTACTAAAGTGAAATGGTTTGCTCTTTATCATACTAACCTATCTCACAAAGTTCCGTTAAGTTTTGTGTGATTGAAGTTTTCAAGTTTTGGGTGAGACGTCGATATGAGGAGAATAAGGAGTGACAAGACCCTAAGCCTGGGGATGCGCAAGGCACCAAAGTTAATATCCAAGGAATATCCAAGCAACTAAGCTTGGGGATGTCCCGGAAGGCATCCCCTCTTTTGTCTCCAACATTATCGGTAACCTCACTTGGAGCTATGTTTTCATCCGTCACATGATATGTTTTTTACTTGGAGAATCATTTTATTTTGCGAGTATTTGCTTGCTGTTATTTATAATAATGTTTTGCATCATTTATTTCAATAAAAATGTCAAGGATAGCCTTTACCATGCTTATTCTACAAGTCTACATGTTGCTGTTTGAAAATAGAAAGTTTATCGCTGTTGCAAAAATTCCCTAGAAAAGTCAGAGTGTGATAAAATGTTGAAACTTTTTGCATAGTAAGTTCTGATAAATTTTCTACAGTGTGGTAGAATTTCATAATTTTTGGAGTTGAATAAGTATTTATACTCTTGCATTCTTTACGGACTGTACTGTTTTGGCAGATTGCTGTTATGTTTGCATTGTTTGCATATGTTTGCTTGTTTAATGATTCTATTTGAGGATAGGAGTATTAAATATGCATAGGCATTTAGTATGCAATGTTGAATAATAATTTTAGTGATTTTCTACAGTAGAGAATGATAAGGTTTTTTGCATTGGTTTATACTAACTTATCTCACGAGTTTTTGTTGAGTTTTGTGTGGATGAAGCTTTTGAGATTTAGGGAAACCGTGATATAAAAGGAATTAAGGAGACACAAAAGCTCAAGCTTGGAGATGCCCAAGGCACCCCAAGATAATATTTCAAGAAGTCTCAAGCATCTAAGCTTGGGGATGCCCTGGTAGGCATCCCACCTTTCTTCTTCAACAATTATCGGTTAGTATCAGTTAAGCCTAAGTTTTTGCTTCTTCACATGATGTGTGCTATCCTTGAAATGTCATTTTGTTTTGTTTTGCTTGCTTTTTTAATAAATTACTTAGATCTGAAAGTTTTTAAATAAGAGAGAGTCCTCAAAAAGCTACCTATTTACTTAACTACTCGTTTGATCTTCACTTATATCTTTTGGAGTAGTTTGTCATTTACTCTTGTGCTTCACTTATATCCTATGAGTAAATTGTTGAATAAATTGAATGCCATGAAGTTGAAATCATATCATGCCTAGTGGTAGCTTCACATTGGGTTTAGAAAGTGAAATCTTTTGAGGCTTGACAATCACAATATTGGTCACACAAGCAATTCACGAATAATTAGTATAAGGAAGAGAACTTTCACATGCAATGATTTAGGTTTTGTGATTGTGAGCTCCCATCAAAATATTATGTCCACCATACCTACCTATATGCGGTATTTCCATGCTGTTCTAAGCAAATTTGCTCAAGTGTACCAGGTGAGTGTTAGCAATCATAGAAGACAATATGATGGTTGAGTATGTGGAGCTCTTACTTAGACTCTGTTGAATAAGTTTAATTGCAATTGCTTGGTGACTAAGAACATAGGTTGTTGGGTTTCAAGAGAATTCGTTGTTTGAACCTTAACATGTGAATTGGTTGCTACTATAACATGAGAAGTTTTCTAAGAAAGAATTGTTGTTATTATGCTAGGAAAAGTGATTGAAATTGTCATTGATCAAACTTATGCACTTTGCTAGCATTCACACTTCATAAATTATTTCTTTTATCATTTACCTACTCGAGGACGAGTAGGAATTAAGCTTGGGGATGCTGATACGTCTCCAACGTATCTATAATTTATGAAGTATTCATGCTGTTATTTTATCATTCTTGGATGTTTTATAATCATTTTATAGCAACTTTATATCATTTTTGGGACTAACCTATTGACCCAGTGCCTAGTGTGAGTTGCTTTTTTTGCTTGTATTTTTACATCGCGGGAAATCAATACCAAACGGACTCCAAACGCAACGAAACTCCACGGGGATTTTTTATGGACCAGAAGGAACCCAATGGGCCAGAGCTGCACCTCGGGAGTGCCCCGAGGGGGACACAACCCACCATGGCGCGCCAGGCCCACCTGCCGCACCCAGGTGGGTTGTGCCCACCTCGGTGGCCTCCCACACCCCTTCTTTGCACTATAAATTCCCAAATATTCTGAAACCCATCAGGGTTAACCTGGACGAGAAGTTCTGCCACCGCAAGGTCTTTGTGTCCATGAAAACCAATCTAGACTTCGTTCCGGCACCCTATGGGAGGGGGGATCATCTTCGGTGGCCATCTTCATCATCCCAGCGGCCACCACGATGAGGAGGGAGTAGTCCACCCTCGGGGATGAGGGTTTGTACGAGTAGCTATGTGTTTAATCTCTCTCTCTCGTGATCTATATCATGGGCTTTGTTAATATAGTCGGATCATATGATGTTTCTCCCCGTTATATTCTTGTTATGCTGAATTGAGTCTTTACCCTTTGAAGTTTTGTATTGTCGGATTGAATATTCAGAGATGAGAACACATGATGTATGTCTTGCAATATGAATACTTGAGGTGAAAAATGGGGTATCATATTGATTCACTTGATATGTGTTATGGCATTCAACTCGCGGATTCCCGCGGTGATATTGGGGTAATCTATGCATAGGAGTTGATGCACTTTTTTATTATCTTTTCTGATAGAAACTTGGGGGTCTCCGTGTAGTTCTTTGTGTGGACTGGGTATTATGAATATGAATTTGCTTTGGTGTTATTCTAGTATGAACTCTTGATTAGATCGATCGGGAAGAATAGCTTGCGTTATTCTAGTACGAACTCTAGGATAGATTGATCGGAAAAAATAGCTTTGAGGTGGTCTCTTACCCTACAAACAATTTCTATCTTTTGTTCTCCGCTAATAGGAACTCGGGAGTGATTCTTCTCTGCACTTTAAGGGATAATCATATGATCCAACTATGTTAGCATTGTTGAGAGATTGCACTAGCGAAAGTATGGGCCCTAGGCCTTGTTTTCAAGCATTGCAATACTGTTTTTGTGCCCGTTTACTAATTGCTACCTTGCTGTTTTTATTTATTCAGATTATAAAAATATATTTCTACCATCCATATTGCACTTTTATCACCATCTCTTCGCCGAACTAGTGCACCTACACAATTTGCCATTGTATTGGGTGTGTTGGGGACACAAGAGATTTCTTGTATTTGGTTGCAGGGTCGTTTGAGAGAGACTATCTTCATCCTACACGTCTCACGGATTGATAAACCTTAGGTCATCCACTTGAGGGAAAGCTGCTACTGTCCTACAAAACTCTGCGCTTGGAGGCCCAACACATGTTTAGAAGAATAAAGTTGCATAGTAGACATCACTCCCTCCCTGGTCAACTTTTTATATTCGGTGGCTTCGCTTTGCGTGCCGATTCAGCTGGTCGCCTCGAGCAGATTGACGGCTATGCCCCCGGTCACTAGATCAGATTCAGGAGCCTAAATTATGTCGTTGATATCCGAGGAGACTTTACCTTCGAAGGGTTCGCGACCTGGACCATCGCTCTGGCCTTAGATCCGGAGCAAACTACCAGGTCTGAAGATGGGAGTTTGGAGCCCACCGGACTCTCTGCAGTTATGGAGCTTACTACCGTAGATCCAGAGGGGATCGTGTCATCGGCAAGCCCGGAGTCAAACCGGATTCCCCTTACCATTGGAAAGCAGAACTCGCCCCCAGATATTATCTCCAAACTCTCGAGGTCCACACCAAGTGAGCATGTCCAGGATGCTTCTGCCCCGCCTAGCTTCATGGACTCGCGTCCCCGTCCAATCCTTGCTCTTAAATGAGGCTCTGGACCTAATGCGATCCCTCGCCATTACTGAGGAATCACTTTCAAATTACGCCTAGCCGGACAAGGGGATTAGAGCGGGGAATTTTACATCCCACCCACCACCCACTTCATAGCCACTGTCGAGGACTTAACCGACATGCTGGATTACGCCTCCAAAGACATCGACGGTACGGATGATGATGTCGCAGACAAACAAGGCCAAGACCCACCGTTTACTGGACGTTGGAGGACCACCTCCACATATGATGTGTATATGGTGGATACACCCAAAGAGGATGACGACCACGGCAAGAAGGATCCGGTTGAGGACAAGCCTGTTGAGGCACCACCGAAGCGTCGACATCAGCGTCGCCGCTCAAAATCGCATCGCGAAAAAGACAACAATACCGGCACCGGAGACAATAACACTCCAGAGGACGCCGAAGACCCTGAGGCCCCTGTCGAGCCAACATCTGAACATGATGATTGGGAGGAGGGGCAGGTTAACCCCGACGATTTGGTTGGGAGTGAGGACTCTGAGGATAGTAACTATGTACCACACTCCAAAGACGATGTGAGCCTCAGTGACGAAGACTTCATCATGCTAGAGGAACCACTTGAGCAGGAGCGCTTTAAGCGCCAGCTAATCGCCACTGCGAGGAGCCTGAAAAAGAAGCAGCAACAACTCCAAGCTTAACAGGATACACTCAACGATAGATGGACCTAGGTCCTAGCTACCGAAGAGTACGACCTTCAACACCCAGTAAAGAGTTATCCAAAGCATCGGCTTCTACCACAATTTGACGACGAGGCCCTCAAGCCAATACCGTCAAAACACGACCACAGTGATGAACCAGACCAGCCACCCCGTGGACGGGATAGAGCGGCCACTCAGGCCGAACACCAGCCTGGACCACCCCACCGTAGAGGCAGAGAGACAGCAGCCCCAGGATACACCTATGACCTACGATAGGACCTGGATAATAGAGTTGGTCAGCCCAGATCAATCTATGGATCAAGGGGGCCTGCCCCAACACGAGAAGACGACCATCAGGCCTAGCGCGATAAGCACAACTTCACCCGGGCCGAAAACCGCATATGGACTTAATTCGAACTGCATCGTGACGTCGCCCGATACAGAGGCGCCGCACACCCTTTGTGCTTCACCGATGAGGTAATGGAGCACCAGTTCCTAGAAGGGTTTAAACCCATGAACATTGAATCATACGACCGAACGATAGACCCCACGGTATGGATCAAAGATTTTCTTCTCCACATCCACATCGCTCACGGTGACGATCTCCACGCCATTAAGTACCTCCCACTAAAACTACAGGGACCAGCACGACACTGGTTAAGCAGCCTCCCAGAAAACTCTATCGGTAGCTGGGAAGATTTGGAAGATGCCTTTAGAGACAACTTCCAAGGCACATATCTCCGGCCTCCAGACACCGATGACCTTAGCCACATAGTCCAGCAACCTGGAGAGTCAGCCCAGAAGCTCTGGACCAAGTTCTTAATTAAAAAGAACCAAATCATTGACTGTCCGGACGCCGAAGCCCTCACGGCCTTTAAACATAGCGTCCGGGATGAATGGTTCGCCAAACACCTTAGCCAAGAGAAGCCGAAGTCCATGGCAGCCCTTACTGCACTTATGACCCGCTTTTGCGCGGGGGAAGATAGCTGGTTAGCTCGGAGAAGCAACAACACCAGCGACCCGGGCACATCCGAAGCCAGAGATGGCAATGGTAGGCCATGACGCAAAAAAACACAAGCGTCGAAGCAACAATGAAGATACCGAAGATACGACGGTCAACGGCAGATTCAGTGGCTCTAAACCCGGTCAACAGAAGAAGCCATTCAAAGGAAACATAGATGGTCCATCTAGCTTGGACAGAATACTGGATCGGCCTTGCCAGATTCATGGCACCCCTGACAAGCCTGCCAATCATACCAACAGAAGTTGTTGGGTCTTTAAACAGGCTGGTAAGTTAAACACCGAACACAAGGGGAAAGAGCCGCCAAGCAAGGATGATGAAGCGCCTCACCCACCAAACACAGGGGGACATAAGAAATTTCCCCCCGAGATAAAAATAGTGAACATGATATATGTTACACATATCCCCAAGAGGGAGCGCAAGCGTGGGCTCCAGGACGTCTACGCCGTAGAGCCGGTCGCCCCAAAATTCAACCCCTGGTTAGCATGTCCGACCACTTTTGATCGCAGAGACCATCTGACGAGTATCCGTCATGGAGGTTCGGCAGCATTGGTCCTTGATCCAATTATCGACGGATTCCATCTCACGTGAGTCCTCATGGACGGCAGCGGCAGTCTTAACCTGCTTTATCAGGACACTGTCCACAAAATGGGTGTTGATCCATCAAGAATCAAGCCCACTAAAACCACCTTTAAATGAGTGATACCCGGCATAGAGGCCTGCTACATAGTGTCAATAACGCTGGAAGTAGTCTTCGGCTCACCAGATAATTTCCGAAGCAAAGACTTGATCTTCGACATCGTCCCCTTCCGCAGTGGCTATCATGCACTGCTCGAACGAAACACCTTCCCCCATTTCAACGCAGTCCCGCACTACGCTTATCTAAAGCTGAAGATTCCTAGACCACGCGGTGTCATAACAGTCAACGGAAGCATGGAGCGCTCCCTCTGTACTGAGGAACATACCGCGACCCTCGCAGCCGAGGTACAGGGTGGCCTTATTAAGCCGAATACTACATCGGCATTCAAGCCCCCGGACACTATCAAATGAGTCCGATCTACCCTGCAGAATAATAGTCCGGCTCCTCTAGAGCTAGATTAGCAATCCAGCCCTCGTCCAAACCCCCACCCAATCGCGACATACGTACCGCGCTGTCAGGACCCCGACTCGATGTCACATCGATCTAGCTGGTAACACCTCATATCACTTTGCGGCCTCACGCACGGTATCCCCACGGGTGTCGTCTTACCTTTTCCCCGGGACCGTTTGCGGCTTTTGGCTCACGTATATGATAGTGTCGCTAGCATCCATATGATAAAGAGCCCGGGCTGACATGACTAGTCGTAAACCCAAAGTGGCATAGACTTACAGGTCCATGACCCAGCTTCGAACGTGTCGGTCATCAGCAAGTGGGTCCGGGCTGTAGCACTGGGCTAGCAGGACTCCGGTAAACCGGGCTGTAGCGGGCTAACAGGACTCCGGTACTCAAAGCGTGACATTTCCCCGAAGGGACAGACACAGGAACGAAGAAGGACACATGCCGGCCAGCCTAAGTGTTCCAGAGCAGTAGCAAGCTACCATGGCTCAGCGGTAACACTAGGAGACATTTCCCGGTAAGAGAGGCTACTAAAGATAAACAACTAGATAGTCAGATCCCACACATACCAAGCATTTCAATCATACACACAATATGCTTGATATGTGCAAATACAACGAAGCATCACAACATGACTCTACGACACAAGTACTTTATTTAAGGCTCAGTGAGCCATACATAACATACACACAAAGGTACGGGTCTCACGACCCAACATACAAGTCATACAATCATACAAGCCAACAGCGGAAGTAATTTGTCTGAGTACAGACAACTAGTAAAATAAAAGAGGCTTGGAAAGCCTGGCTATACTACGTGGTCCTTCACAAGCTCAGGGTCACCACCTGGGTCTTTAGCCTACTCGTTGATGTCAACGTCTACATAGAACCCATCAGAAGGGGTTGCAACGTCTTCTGTAAAAATGTAGATTATAGCAACATGAGTACAAAGGTACTCAGCAAGTCTTACATCAGATCCTACATACATGCACAGTATCAAGAAGGGTTGGTGAAGTTATTGCAGCAAGCCAGCTTTGACTCTTGGCTAGACTATCCTACGATACTCCAATTTGAAATAGTTTTGCGCACACGAGTCCACTACTCACCACTTCAATACACTACCGAGGATCCACCCCCGTCTTCCTACGGAAGAGCCATCCTCGGCACTCACACTTATCTTGAGGCTTTTAGTAGTTTCCATTTACTTGTCTATGAACTGTATAGGCAACCAAGTAGTCCTTTACCGCGGACGCGGCTATTCGAATAGATCATGTTAACCCTGCAGGGGGTACTTCTTCATACACGCTCTCACCACTTACCGTCGTTTACACGACATGTACTCGGCAACCTTCAAGCGGAAGCCCAACGTGGGTGTCGGCCACGACCTACCTAATCACCTAAGTCTCCAATCCAGGTTTATCGCCTATTCAGGTTCCATCCGCAGGGAGTCCGGCCGAGATTTCCCATACGGCCCCGAACGATGTGAACAGGGTTCCCGAGATACCTAACGGGTATTCGGTACACCCGGCCACGTACCTACCGCATCACAGCCCACCCCTACGGTCAGCGCTGTCCACGGCCTCCAGTAGGCTACAAACACCAGAAACTACTTGCAACTCCTGGACGGAGAACTAGGGTGAATAAGAAGTCGAGAGGGTCCATTGGTTTCGGGCCCAATGCATGGTAGTAGCTGATTCTTAAATCACACATACAGATCTCAGTGCTTAAGGTCGGCTTCAATGAAACAACCCACCATGTACTCCTACATGGCCTCTCATCGATACCTTTACCAAATCGTGTTCACCACACCACTCTCATTACCGACGTAATCATTTCACTCTAGCCCATCACCCAGATGAACCAGACCTGACACGACTCTAAGCATAGCAGGCATAGCAAGGTAGGAACAACACATACATATGGCTCAAACAACTCCTACACATGCTAGTGGGTTTCATCTAGTTACTGTGGCAATGACAGGTCATGCAGAGGAAATGGGTTCAACTACCGCAGCACACAGCAGTTTGAATCGCGTTGTCTTAATGCAGTAAAAGAGAGCAGGAGCGAGAACATGGGATTGTATCGATATGATCAAATGGTTGGTTGCTTGCCTGATGGTTCGTTGCACGGATACGGTTCTTCGTTAGGGTAGTCACGGTACTCCTCGGGGACAGATCCTGTCGCAAAGGATAACGATACACAGGCATCACCAAACAATGTGCAACAATATGATGCATGCATGAAACATGGCAATATGAGTGTGTTGGGCTAATGCAACTAAAGCCAGAAGTGTTTGAACAAATTTGAATCAAAGATTCAAATTTCAAATTCAAATATGGCTTTTTAAAGTGCCTTTCCTTGTTCTGATTAAAACATCAATTTAACTTGTTTGGTCATGCATGAAAATAGTACAGATGGATAGATTGGATTTTTCTAATCATTTTTCATATATAATTTGTCCAATTTGGAGTTACAGAATAAAAGTTATGAATTTTTGAAGTTTAATTAATATTCTGGAATTTCCTGATTTAATTTAAATCCAGAAATATCATTTACCGCGTCAGCCTGACGTCACAGTGACATCAGCAGGTCAACAGGGCTGGCTCGGGTCAAACCTGACGTGTGGGGTCCACACGTCAGTGTCACAGGGGCTAATCCCGCGTTGACCCCGGGCTGGTTAGCTTTGACTAAGCCCTGGGGCCCACTTGTCAGCGTCAGTAGGTGGTGGATTAGTGGTTAATCAACTAGGCCACGTCAGCTCGCCGGAGTTCTGGCTGGCGGCGACCAACAGTGCGGCGGCGATAGTGGTTTTGGTCGTTTCGGCCACCAAATGGAACGCGGCGACCACCGGAGTGAAGCTGAGGATGACCCGCGGCTCTTGGCGGAGTCCGTTGGGATCGGGGTGGCCGGAGTTGACGGCGGTGAGCTCGGCTGCGGCCGCCGGGGTTCGGTCGTGCACGGGAGTGGTGCTGGAGCTCGAAGTCGAGCAAAGTGAGGCGCTAGGGATGCTCTACTGGGTTCTGTGAACGCGTTGGACTCGCCGGGGTGACCAAATGGTCACCGGAGCTGCGTCGACGGCGAGCTCGGCGACGGCGGAGGTTCGGCCGTGGTGGAGATGAAGCTACGGTGAGGGAACGAGGGGGAGAAGAGGGGGAAACGGTGGCGTAGCTCACCGCGGTTGCAGTGGGCGTCGAAGCGGGCTCGGGGACGCGCTGGAGACGGCGAATTCGTCGGCGACGGTGGTCGGAGCCCGAAGAGGGGAACGGCGACGTGGCGGCGATGCAGGGCTTCCGGGGACTCGTGGAGCGGTGGGGAGGAAGAGGCAGTTGTGGCGGAGCTTCTGAGCTACTCGGGGGAGCGAGGGGTGGCCGGAGACAGTGGCTACGGCGAACGGCGGCGACGGTGTGCTTCGGCCGAGAGCGAGAGAGAGCGAGGGAGAAACGGGGGAGAGTGAGCGAGAGCAGGGGGATCGGGACGGGCTGCGGACGTCGTCCACGCGGCCAGGAGGGCGTCGGCAAGCAGGAGGTGGCCGCGCGGCCGCGCGCGCGCGAGCACGCAGCAGCTTCGGGGCGTGGGGAGGAAGACGACGGGGAGCTACAGTGTTGGGCTGGGTCGGTTGCTGGCTGGGCCGGCCGGCTGGCTGGGCCGCACAGGTAAGTCTTCCCCTTTCTTTTTCTGTTTTCTGTTTATTTAATATATCTGCAACTTTGTTGAATTAAATAAAATACCTAGGCAACTCCAAAATTCACCAAACTACTCCTGGTCCATAGTTGGATTATTTCCAACATGAAACATTTTAGTTTGGAGATATTTGAGCATTTAAATATTTTATATTATTTTAAATGCCCAAATTCAAATATCTATGATTTAATTCAAAGACCCTATGATGGCCTAGAAAATTGTGCACCACTTTTGTCAGAGGTTCTGAACCAAGGCTAAAATGATGGACATTTTAGAAGGGCATTTCAGGTTCATTGAAAAATTATTTTAGTAACCCTAGTTGGTTTCAGAGGGGACTGGGGGTTCTGTCATCCCCATTTCAAGCTTCTGATGAAAAAGTAAACATGATGCAACACTCTAATGCATGACTAGCTAGGATGTGACAACTCACCCCCACTCAAAAGAATCTCGTCCCGAGATTTGGGTTCCTCCGAGAAGAAGGCGGGGTATTCAAGTCGAAGACGATCCTCCCTTTCCCAAGTTGCTTCATCTTCAGAATGGTGCGACCATTGAACCTTGAGAAACTTGATATTATGACGTCGCGTGGTACGTTCGGCTTGATCGAGGATACGAATGGGGTACTCCCGATATGTAAGATTATCTTGGAGATCAAGCGTTTCGTGGTCCACTTCACGGATAGGATCCGAGAAGCAACGCCTGAGTTGAGAAACGTGGAAGACATCGTGAACTCTGGAGAGGTGCGGAGGTAGTTCCAATTGGTAGGCAACTTCTCCTCGTTTGGCAAGAATGCGAAAAGGTCCAATGTAACGAGGAGCCAATTTGCCTTTGATACCGAAACGATGGGTTCCTTTCAGAGGGGTGACCCGAAGATAAGCCTTCTCGTCAACCTCGAAAGTCATAGCCTTATGTTTTCGGTCATATTGACTCTTTTGACGAGATTGGGCTGTTTTCAACTTTTCACGAACGATACGAACTTGTTCTTCTGCTTCCTGAATCATATCCGGGCCAAAGAATTGTCTTTCCCCGGTCTCTGACCAGTTAAGGGGTGTTCGACATCGTCGTCCATAGAGAACTTCAAAAGGGGCTTTACCCAAGCTAGATTGATAGCTGTTGTTGTAAGCGAATTCGGCAAATGGAAGGCACTTCTCCCAGTCCATTCCGAAAGAGATAACGGAGGCTCGAAGCATGTCTTCTAGAATCTGATTGACGCGTTCCACTTGACCACTTGACTGAGGGTGAAAAGCGGTGCTAAAGGAGAGACGGGTTCCCATAGCATTTTGGAAACTTTCCCAAAATCGAGAGGTGAAAAGACTTCCTCGATCCGAATTGATTTCCAAAGGAACACCATGGAGAGACACTATCCGGGAGATGTATAAGTCTGCCAGCTGACTAGCGGTTATACTCTCACGAACAGGTAAGAAATGAGCTACCTTGGAAAGACGATCGACAACAACGAAAATAGCATTATTCCCTCTTTTGGTCCTGGGAAAACCGGTAATGAAATCCATACCAATTTTATCCCATTTCCATTCAGGAATAGCTAAGGGTTGAAGGGTGCCAGCAGGCCGTTGATGCTCTGCTTTTACACGACGACAGACGTCGCAATTAGCAATATATTGAGCGATTTCTCTCTTCATCCTAGTCCACCAGAACCTCTGGCGTAGGTCCTGATACATCTTAGTACTACCGGGATGAATGGTGAGAGGAGATTCATGAGCTTCCTTAAGGATCAATCGCCTCAGGTTGCGTACCTTGGGAACCACTAGTCGATCCCCGAAGTATACGACTCCTTGATCATTAATGGAGAAACAATTCGCAATTCCTTTTTGAATGTTTCTCCTGATGCGGGAGATTCCCGGATCTACCTTCTGTGCTTTGATAATTTGATCCGTAAGGGTAGGTTTTGCCACCAAGGTGGAGAGAAAACCTTGAGGTACAATGTGAAGGTTAAGCTTTCGAAATTCCTCATGGAGAAGCGGTTGACTTTGTTGTAACATCAGATTGTTACAATAAGATTTACGACTTAGCGCATCAGCCATGACGTTGGCTTTCCCTGGGGTGTAGGTTATTCCTAAGTCGAAGTCTGTGATCAATTCAACCCAACGTCTCTGCCTGAGATTCAAATCCGGTTGGGTGAAGATGTACTTCAGGCTTTGGTGATCAGTGAATATTTCGCAACGATTACCGAGGAGGTAATGTCGCCAGGTCTTAAGTGCATAGACTACGGCTGCAAGTTCTAGATCATGAGTAGGATAATTCTCCTCATGTGGGTGCAATTGCCGTGAGGCGTAAGCAATTACGTGTCGATCTTGCATGAGAATGCAACCTAGTCCTTGTCGCGAGGCGTCGCAGTAGATAACAAAGTCCTTGGAGAAGTCTGGCGGTACTAGTACGGGAGCAGAAGTCAGGCGTCTTTTCAGTTCCTGAAAACTGTGCTCACATTGTGGAGTCCATTCGAACTTCTTATCTTTCTTGAGGAGTTCGGTTAGAGGTTTAGCAACTTTGGAGAAGTTCTCGACAAAGCGACGACAATAGCTCGCTAAGCCTAGAAAACTCCGAACTTGCTTGACCGATTCAGGTGGAGTCCAATCAAGGACGGCTTGAACTCGCTCAGGGTTAACAGCAATACCTTTACCAGATATTACATGACCCAGATAGGTCACTTCTGGCAACCAGAATTCACATTTTGAAAATTTGGCATAAAGGCGATGCTCACGAAGTTTCTGCAACACTAGTCTTAGATGTTCGGCATGTTCTTCCTCGTTCTTGGAGTAGATGAGTATATCATCGAGATAAACTACGACGAATTTATCCAAATACTCCATGAAGATTGAGTTCATTAACCGAGAAAAGGTGGCTGGAGCGTTGGTTAAACCGAAGGACATGACGGTGTACTCGTATTGGCCATAACGAGTAACAAAGGCCGTTTTAGGAATGTCCCCGTTTCTGATTTTGATTTGATGGTAGCCCAACCTCAAATCCATCTTGGAAAAGACTGAGGATCCAGCGAGCTGATCATACAGGTCGTTGATCCTGGGAAGTGGATATTTGTTCTTGATTGTGACCAAATTGACAGGTCGGTAATCTACAACCATTCGGTCCGTACCATCTTTTTTTTTAACGAATAGGACGGGGCAAGCCCACGGAGATGAACTAGGGCGGATGAAACCCTTTTTCAAGGACTCATCGAGTTGTTTCTTAAGCTCGGCTAGCTCTAGGGGTGCCATCTTGTAGGGTCTTCTAGCAATCGGAATGGTTCCGGGGATGAGGTCGATTACAAACTCAACATCCCTGTCAGGTGGAACACCTGGCAATTCCTCTGGAAAAACATCCGGGAAGTCACGGACTACCGGAACGTCCTCAAGGTCTGGCAATGGGCTGGCGTTAAGAGAATATAATTGTTGCTTGGCTATTCGGGTCAAGACATTGACTATCTTGCCCGAAGGGTGGGTGAGTTGAACAGTCCTAGAGAAGCAATCAATTTTGGCATGATGAGCTGACATCCAGTCCATACCCAAAATGATATTAATATCTGAAGATTTAAGGGCTATCAAAGACACAAGGAAAACAAGTCTATCGACTTGGATCTCATTTCCATAACTTACCCTAGAGGTCTGCCATCTAGACCCAGGGGTAGAGATTTCCATAGTGGACGGCAGATCACAGAATGCAATGTTATGCAAACGAGCATAATTTTCAGATATAAAGGAATGAGAGGCTCCTGTATCGAAAAGAACAGATGCCGGGTGGCAATTAACAAGAAGCGTACCGAGAACGACGTTGGGATCTTCTTGAGCTTCTTCGGCAGAGACACAGTTGACATGGCCACGTGAAGCGGTGACCGGTTTAGCATGAAACACTTTTCCTGTCGGCTTGCCACGGCCAACAGCTTTAGCAGATTGATTGGGGTTGGTCTGGGGACACTCACGCATATAGTGACCAGATTCCCCACACTTGAAACAAGTCACGGAACTGGTACGTGGAGGAGCATTATTGGTTGGACCCCCATAGGGCTTAGCTGGAGCAGACTGTTGAGCGGGGCGAGGCGCCTGGAAAGATGGCCTCGGTGTGATCCTGGGTGGCAAGGCGGTGTTGGGTACCCACACGCGGCGCTTCTGAGGACCAGCACCGGATGAGGAACCCGTGTCACGTCCATGCTTGCGTGTTGCGTCATAGTCAGTCTGACCAGTTTCAGCACTGATGGCTTTGTTAACGAGTTTCGAAAAAGATGTGCACTCATGCAGACGAAGGTCGCGGCGAAGCTCAGGACTAAGGCCCTTGCGGAACCTTGCTTGCTTCTTGGCGTCAGTAGAAACTTCCTCGGTCGCATATCGGGCGAGATTACCAAACTCTCTGCTATAGACATCCACAGAAAGTCGGCCTTGGGTGAAATTGCAAAATTCTTCACGCTTGCGGTCCATGAGACCCTCCGGAATGTGATGTTCATGGAAAGCATCGCTGAATTCAGCCCAAGTTGTGACATGGCCTGCTGGGCGCATAGCTCCATAATTCTCCCACCATAGACTGGCAGGGCCTTCAAGGTGATATGCAGCAAAGGTGACCTTGTCAGCCTCCGCTACCAGCGCGGAACGCAGTTTGTGAGAGATACTGCGAAGCCAGTCATCAGCGTCGAGAGGCTCGACGGAGTGGTGGAACGTGGGTGGATGCAATTTGATAAAATCACTGAGTGACACCACGTTAACCCTCTGATGGTGTGCTGTGTTCTGTTCAATACGCTCCAACAAACGGTTTGTCTCCCGCTTGTTTCTCTCAGCTTCCATCATAACCTCGGCTAGTGAAGGAGGTTGAGGCAGATGTTCATTTCTGGCTTCACTGCCTTCGGCCTGCTCTTGGGAAGCAGGGTTAGCGCGCGTGTTGACCATCCTAGGTAAACAAGACAATGATTTAGTCAGAATGATAAGATTCCGACATAGGATATAGAATGTAAGGAATAACTCGAAATGCAAGATGATCATCCGTATGACATGGTAGATACAGAAACTGCTTCTTTATTCCATCGTCATACACACCATACAGGTTTAGTACAAGACCAAGCAAAGTACTAAAACGGTGAAAAGAGGATTACATCTCATCGGAGGCATCTCAAGCTCCTATACATTATTTTTCTACATCTCCGGAAAGAGTACAAACTAGGTCATATCCCACGAGTCACGCGGGACGATAGACGACACAGCTAGTGCGAACTAGTGATACTACTACTAACTCAGACCGATCCGTAGTAGTCCTCGTAGAAGTCACCTCCATAGCCTGGAAGTTCAACATGATCATCCGGAAACAGACGGTCTCGCGGAGCTTGTGGACCATAGGGGCTAGGATGAGGTCTTGGACCAACAGACGGTGGCCTGCGGGGACCGCGAGGTGGGGTGATGCCTCCTACATCACGCCAAACCATCACGTCTGGCAGAGCAGATCTCACTGGGTAGAGATCGCGCATATCTGAAAATCCAGCTTGCACCGCCGGTGCGAACCGAGTCAAGGTGGCCCAGTGGTCAGCACGGGTATTGAAGAGCTCTAACCTTAAGGCCCGATTTTCACGGTCCTTATCCTCGAGCATCTCAGCAGTGGTGCGAGTCCGTGAATCCTCCTGGGTGGAGTCAGCATAGATAGCCTGGAGATACCCTTGTGCTCCCGGAAGTGATCCTGGCATATACCGGAAATCAGAGTCCCGAAATAGACCAGATCTGACTCGCATAATGGTCATCATAGAGTAGGCGGCATCCTGCACAGCCATCTCAATAGTAACCCCGAGTCCATAGGAGCAGTGAAGAGGCTCAGTGGATCCAGGATAAGATGGAAATATCCTGACAGTGCAGAGATACTGGCTTTGATTAAAGTCTCGGAATTGCTCTTCGACCGTGTACTCAGGATACCAACGGTATCCAGCCTCAGTCATTACCCTGACCAACTTAGCAGTATGGCCGGGTACATCTAGGCATCGAGTCAGGCGAACCACTTGATTGAGGTCGCGAGTGGCCATCTGAAAGCACAATTATAATGCAAAGGCATTAGAATTTCTAGCAAAATTTCGGCAGCATAACAGCTGTAAATGCTCAAAAAGGATATTGAGACATTTGACAAAGGATTTCGTACACACTCAACATCATCATATCAAGTCTTGAAACCATTCCTACCACAAAATGTGGTAGTAGAACTGAACTAGGCTTGTAACCATCAAACTTATAAGGTACTACTGATTAGTAACACGTGATCCTGATAGAGAGAACAGATCCTAATTCCTTAACCCCCGGTGGAAGAATGGACTGACTCAGATCAGAATGTCACAAGGTATAAGGAGTAAAAAGAGCCTTACGTTCCAACCCACAAACAATTCCCCTACATATAACTAAGAATTTCTAGACTCAACATCGACCAGTTTGGCTTGGAGAACCTACAGGCAGTCCGGCTCTGATGCCAACGCTGTCAGGACCCCGACTCGATGTCACATCGATCTAGCTGGTAACACCTCATATCACTTTGCGGCCTCACGCACGGTATCCCCACGGGTGTCGTCTTACCTTTTCCCCGGGACCGTTTGCGGCTTTTGGCTCACGTATATGATAGTGTCGCTAGCATCCATATGATAAAGAGCCCGGGCTGACATGACTAGTCGTAAACCCAAAGTGGCACAGACTTACAGGGACAGGCATCCATGACCCAGCTTCGAACGTGTCGGTCATCAGCAAGTGGGTCCGGGCTGTAGCACTGGGCTAGCAGGACTCCGGTAAACCAGGCTGTAGCGGGCTAACAGGACTCCGGTACTCAAAGCGTGACATTTCCCCGAAGGGACAGACACAGGAACGAAGAAGGACACATGCCGGCCAGCCTAAGTGTTCCAGAGCAGTAGCAAGCTACCATGGCTCAGCGGTAACACTAGGAGACATTTCCCGGTAAGAGAGGCTACTAAAGATAAACAACTAGATAGTCAGATCCCACACATACCAAGCATTTCAATCATACACACAATATGCTTGATATGTGCAAATACAACGAAGCATCACAACATGACTCTACGACACAAGTACTTTATTTAAGGCTCAGTGAGCCATACATAACATACACACAAAGGTACGGGTCTCACGACCCAACATACAAGTCATACAATCATACAAGCCAACAGCGGAAGTAATTTGTCTGAGTACAGACAACTAGTAAAATAAAAGAGGCTTGGAAAGCCTGGCTATACTATGTGGTCCTTCACAAGCTCAGGGTCACCACCTGGGTCTTTAGCCTACTCGTTGATGTCAACGTCTACATAGAACCCATCAGAAGGGGTTGCAGCGTCTTCTGTAAAAATGTAGATTATAGCAACATGAGTACAAAGGTACTCAGCAAGTCTTACATCAGATCCTACATACATGCACAGTATCAAGAAGGGTTGGTGAAGTTATTGCAGCAAGCCAGCTTTGACTCTTGGCTAGACTATCCTACGATACTCCAATTTGAAATAGTTTTGCGCACACGAGTCCACTACTCACCACTTCAATACACTACCGAGGATCCACCCCCGTCTTCCTACGGAAGAGCCATCCTCGGCACTCACACTTATCTTGAGGCTTTTAGTAGTTTCCATTTACTTGTCTATGAACTGTATAGGCAATCAAGTAGTCCTTTACCGCGGACGCGGCTATTCGAATAGATCATGTTAACCCTGCAGGGGGTACTTCTTCATACACGCTCTCACCACTTACCGTCGTTTACACGACATGTACTCGGCAACCTTCAAGCGGAAGCCCAACGTGGGTGTCGGCCACGACCTACCTAATCACCTAAGTCTCCAATCCAGGTTTATCGCCTATTCAGGTTCCATCCGCAGGGAGTCCGGCCGAGATTTCCCATACGGCCCCGAACGATGTGAACAGGGTCCCCGAGATACCTAACGGGTATTCGGTACACCCGGCCACGTACCTACCGCATCACAGCCCACCCCTACGGTCAGCGCTGTCCACGGCCTCCAGTAGACTACAAACACCAGAAACTACTTGCAACTCCTGGACGGAGAACTAGGGTGAATAAGAAGTCAAGAGGGTCCATTGGTTTCGGGCCCAATGCATGGTAGTAGCTGATTCTTAAATCACACATACAGATCTCAGTGCTTAAGGTCGGCTTCAATGAAACAACCCACCATGTACTCCTACATGGCCTCTCATCGATACCTTTACCAAATCGTGTTCACCACACCACTCTCATTACCGACATAATCATTTCACTCTAGCCCATCACCCAGATGAACCAGACCTGACACGACTCTAAGCATAGCAGGCATAGCAAGGTAGGAACAACACATACATAGGGCTCAATCAACTCCTACACATGCTAGTGGGTTTCATCTAGTTACTGTGGCAATGACAGGTCATGCAGAGGAAATGGGTTCAACTACCGTAGCACACAGCAGTTTGAATCGCGTTGTCTTAATGCAGTAAAAGAGAGCAGGAGCGAGAACATGGGATTGTATCGATATGATCAAATGGTTGGTTGCTTGCCTGATGGTTCGTTGCACGGATACGGTTCTTCGCTAGGGTAATCATGGTACTCCTCGGGAACAGATCCTGTCGCAAAGGATACTGATACACAACATTACCAAACAATATGCAACAATATGATGCATGCATGGAACATGGCAATATGAGTGTGTTGGGCTAATGCAACTAAAGCCAGTAGGGTTTGAGCAAATTTGAATCAAAGATTCAAATTTCAAATTCAAATATGGCCTTTTAAAGTGCCTTTTCTTATTCTGATTAAAACATCAATTTAACTTGTTTGATCATGCATGAAAATAGTACAGATGGATAGATTGGATTTTTCTGATCATTTTTCATATATAATTTGTCCAATTTGGAGTTACAGAATAAAAGTTATGAATTTTTGAAGTTTAAATAATATTCTGAATTTCCTGATTTAATTTAAATCCAGAAATATCATTTACTGCGTCAGCCTGACATCACAGTGACATCAGCAGGTCAACAGAGCTGGCTCGGGTCAAACCTGACGTGTGGGGTCCACACGTCAGTGTCACAGGGGCTAATCCCGCGTTGACCCCGGGCTGGTTAGCTTTGACTAAGCCCTGGGCCCACTTGTCAGCGTCTGTAGGTGGTGGTTTAGTGGCTAATTAGCTAGGCCACGTCAGCTCGCCGGAGTTCTGGCCGGCGGCGACCAACAGTGCGGCGGCGATAGTGGTTTTGGTCGTTTCGGCCACCAAATGGAACGCGGCGACCACCGGAGTGAAGCTGAGGACGACCCGCGGCTCTTGGCGGAGTCCGTTGGGATCGGGGTGGCCGGAGTTGACGGCGGTGAGCTCGGCTGCGGCCGCCGGGGTTCGGTCGTGCACGGGAGTGGTGCTGGAGCTCGAAGTCGAGCAAAGTGAGGCGCTAGGGATGCTCTACTGGGTTCTGTGAACGCGTTGGACTCGCCGGGGTGACCAAATGGTCACCGGAGCTGCGTCGACGGCGAGCTCGGCGACGGCGGAGGTTCGGCCGTGGTGGAGATGAAGCTACGGTGAGGGAACGAGGGGGAGAAGAGGGGGAAACGGTGGCGTAGCTCACCGCGGTTGCAGTGGGCGTCGAAGCGGGCTCGGGGACGCGCTGGAGACGGCGAATTCGTCGGCGACGGTGGTCGGAGCCCGAAGAGGGGAACGGCGACGTGGCGGCGATGCAGGGCTTCCGGGGACTCGTGGAGCGGTGGGGAGGAAGAGGGAGTTGTGGCGGAGCTTCTGAGCTACTCGGGGGAGCGAGGGGTGGCCGGAGACAGTGGCTACGGCGAACGGCGGCGACGGTGTGCTTCGGCCGAGAGCGAGAGAGAGCGAGGGAGAAACGGGGGAGAGTGAGCGAGAGCAGGGGGGACCGGGACGGGCTGCGGACGTCGTCCACGCGGCCAGGAGGGCGTCGGCAAGCAGGAGGTGGCCGCGCGGCCGCGCGCGCGCGAGCACGCAGCAGCTTCGGGGCGTGGGGAGGAAGACGACGAGGAGCTACAGTGTTGGGCTGGGTCGGTTGCTGGCTGGGCCGGCCGGCTGGCTGGGCCGCACAGGTAAGTCTTCCCCTTTCTTTTTCTGTTTTCTGTTTATTTAATATATCTGCAACTTTGTTGAATTAAATAAAATACCTAGGCAACTCCAAAATTCACCAAACTACTCCTGGTCCATAGTTGGATTATTTCCAACATGAAACATTTTAGTTTGGAGATATTTGAGCATTTAAATATTTTATATTATTTTAAATGCCCAAATTCAAATATCTATGATTTAATTCAAAGACCCTATGATGGCCTAGAAAATTGTGCACCACTTTTGTCAGAGGTTCTGAACCAAGGCTAAAATGATGGACATTTTAGAAGGGCATTTCAGGTTCATTGAAAAATTATTTTAGTAACCCTAGTTGGTTTCAGAGGGGACTGGGGGTTCTGTCATCCCCATTTCAAGCTTCTGATGAAAAAGTAAACATGATGCAACACTCTAATGCATGACTAGCTAGGATGTGACACGCGCGTACATAACTACGCATTAAAAATACCATGGGCAGGGACGGAGGCACATCAAGGACGACGTCCACAATACGGCTCGACCCTATTCAGACCCTAATCTTCTTCTTCTTTTTCTCATATTTTGGGTTCTTTAAAACCCAAATCACCCATCGGTGGTACAAAGGGCCCCTTACCAGGCCCCTTCTATATACTTGATCATTGATCCTCTTAAAGGATCCTAAGCCAAATGTGAAAAGCGGCGCAGACGTGCGGCAGGGTGCCCAAAGGATCTTCACGACCACTTTTTTTAAGGACCTATATAGAGCTTTTCCCCTATTCTCAAACTCTTGGCATGTAAAATAGCCTTGATGATTGTGGCATTCCTTGTAAGATCATGTTTTGACGTATCAATTAGACTATAATGGAAACAGTTTTGTCCAACACTGTTCGGTGTCAGTTTATTTCTTAATCTGTCTTCCCTCTTTATGTCAGATGGGCATATACAACTTGGCACGATTCAAATCACCAGGGGATCTATCCGGCCACATATATTCTTTCAAAAAAAGAAGTCCGAACACTTTTATAGTACACTTCGGCATCCCAAATATGGCATTATATGCATTGGCTCTGAATCATGTCTTTGGTCAATAGCTGGGTTGCCCGGCTCCTGTGGTTAGCACCTTACGTTCCGCTTGTTCGGCTAAGGTAGTAAAGGGAGAACTACTGTGATTGTGTTTTTGGTTCGCCCGGTCAAACACCTTAGTAGAGAAAGCCAAAAACTGACTGTCATTTTGCGGCGAGAGCTGGTCGGCAATTAGGTGACTTACTAAATCTCTAGTGATTTCTTCCGTATTACATGAAGGACTGGCTCTCTTCCAGTCACGCGCATAAGGCATCCAAGTTTGGATAAGCCACATACACACCAGGGGCTATTTCACAGTCCCATTGTCAAACTCCTATGGCTAAGTGAGAATGATAAAGTCACATAGTCCGATTGCCTGGTTCGCCGCACTGACACCTCCTTTACGGATGAAGACGTTGGGTCAAGCATGGTCATGTGCTATTCTGAACACCCCCGTAGTATCTACGTGGGGGCTGAAGCCAACGACTGGAAAACTCTCAGGGATAAAAACGGCCGCACGGGAGGAAGAAAATTCTTTAAGATAAAAGGCACAAATATATTACAAAAGCTCCAATTCATGGCACAATGCCCGTATTGGTCAGATACATTTACTCAAACATGATATCTTTCGAGCATTGACCTTCTATCAAACGGGCACCCTCTAGGACGTCTTCAAAATAGCGCTCCGGCTTGCGGTGGTCCTTGCCTCCGAGCGGGCCCTCCACTGCCACGGCGGCGGCCTTCATTTTCGCCCAATGCATCTTGACACGGGCGAAAACCATCCGTGCACCTTCTATGCATACCGACCGCTTGACCGCATCAATTCGGGGCAGCGCATCAACAAGTCATTACACCAAGCCGAAGTAGCTACTTGGAACAGGTTCGGTTGGCCACAGCCAGACTATGACGTCCCTCATGTCCAATCGGGACATCCTGTGCATCTCGGCCTACTGCGCCATCTGGTCGCTCAATAGCGTTGAACGCTCTTGTGTCACGAACTATGACTAGAATAGCTTCTCCGTCGTGTGCCCCTCCTGGGCCCGGAAGAACTACGCGGCATCGGCGGCACTCTTCGGGAGATCCACAAAGGCGTCTTGAGAACTCCACAGTTGAGTGAGCAAGGCATACTTCTGACTCCCGAATTTACTCCGTAAAAGAAAGGGCTTACCATCCGCTATCTGTTCTGCTTACTTGACCACCTCACGCGCTGCATGGAGCTCGGTCCACGCCTCCTTGGCCCCCTGGAGAGCCTTTGTCAGCTCAGCCGCTTGGGCCTTGTTCTTCTCTTCCAAGGACTCACACTTTGGTGGCGTCCCTGAGCTCTTGTTCTAATTCGGTCACCCGCTCCTCGCATTGGCGGGGGGGCAACCTGCTCGGCCTTTAAATCTGCAGACGCTTTGTCAGCGGCCGCTTGGCTCACTCGTGCCTGCTCCTTGGCTCGGGCAAGGTCGCCCTTCAGGGCCTCGACCGCGGCTACACTACCTGTAATAATGAACAGGGCAACACATGAGCTTAGACTCCGCATGGGTACATCAGTTTAGGTGTGTTAGCATTTTTCCAAAAACATACCTTGCGCCTCATCAAACCTCTTGTCGATGCGGACGAGATCTCATCGGCCAGCCCCAGCTCTCGCTTGAGTTCCGATACTTCGGCGGCCTGGGCGGTTGCCTCTAACAGTGAAGCCCGTCTCTCAAAATAGACAAGTGCATTATCTCCTACGAATATTATTGATCCTCCGTTCGGCCTTTTTTCCAAAAGCAGAATAGAGTCTCAGGGGCTACTATCTATGCACATGCCTATTTTTCATATGGAAATCGGTTAAAAGACATTACGTCGTATACCTCAAAGCCTGTCAATAGGCTGGTGAAAGCTTCGTTCAACCCGCGTTTGGCAGACTGAACCTTCTCAACCACCGTACCCATCAGGGTACGATGCTCTTCCAAAACAAATGCACTTTGTAGTGTGTCCGACAAAGTGTTTGGCGCCTCCGGATTAGAGGAAGTTGCCTCCGGAATAGGCGCTCCCCCTCCTTCGAAAGGGGCTGCTCATTCAATCCCGGATCCATTTGGGTCTCCGGAATGGCGTTTGGCTAGGGGTCGGACTGGTTTGGACCTACGTTGTCAGTCTCCATGGGAGTTGTACCTCCCATGTTCTCGGCAGCCGAGGCATTACCCTCTGGCGCTGTCTTGGTGGTCCCCCGTGCCTCTCCATGGACCGGAGAGGTCCTTTGGGATAACACCTCGGCATCGTCCGCATTAGGTGGCGGGGAGGATCGGAAGGCGATCCGCTCTCTATCATCTCCGACGCCAGAGAATTCCCCGACAATGAAGATAGTTGGGGGAGATCGCGAGCCAGACTGCAGCGCATGATTTAATATGATTCCCATGATTCAAAAAAGACTAGATGTGTGTACAGCATCCTTGGATACTTACGATTTAGATAGGGGCTTGCCCTGGGGAGATGCTTGGGGATGGCTTCAGCCTCCGAATCCGAGTCATCCGATAGGGATATCTTTCCCCTCTTGGACGCCTCCGCCTCTGGGTCTACGGAGGCCGCCTTCTTCCTCCCCTTGGGAGGAGGGTTATCTTGTTCCTCCTCCTCTTCATCTTCATATTCATCCCCCTCGTGGGAGGAGGGAGCCTCGGTCCCTCCGGACACAGCGTTCGAAGTACCTTTATGGTGGAGGCCACTTTCGACCTCCTTGCCCTTCTTCTTCTTGTCCTTCTTCGCCAATGCCTGGTATGGCGCCGAGACCAGCATCTTCATTAGCAGAGGATTATCTGGGTCTTTGGTTAGTGGGGCCGGACACTTCCGCTCCGCCTTTTTCGTCCAATCCTGTTGAGAGGAGGGAATTCTCAATACCCTCCCCCTTTTGATTGAGGAACTAAGCTATGTTCGGAAATTTAACACTTACCGGGGTAGCCGGGTGATTGCAGTCGAGGCTGATGTCCTTAGACATCTTCGGCCACGACTTCTGAGTCTTGAAGAGCGATTTCCAAATCTCTTTGTGTGTCGTGCCGAAGAAATGCAGCAGGGTCCGCGGCCCTTCCGTATTAAACTCCCACATACGAAGAGGTCGTCGCTGGCAGGGAAGGGTTCAGCGAACAAGCATCACCTGGATCACGTCAGTGAGGCCGGTGCCCTTTTCTACGATACTCTTGATGTGCTTTTGCAGCATCAACACCTCGTCAGATGATCCCTAGTCCAGAACTTATTGGTCCACAACACGAGCCGCAGCGGGGGTCTGGATCTGAATGGAGGAGCGGCCGCCCACTTGGTGCCGCGTGGTTTGGTGATGTAGAACCACTCCTGCTGCCATTTCTTGACGGTCTCCACAAAGGCCCCCTTGGGCCAGGTAACATTGGGGAGCTTGCGCACCATGGCGCCACCACAATCCGCGTGTTGCCCATCAACCACCTTCAGCTTCACGTTGAAGGCCTTGAGCCATAGGCCGAAGTGTGGGGGGATGCGGAGAAATGCCTCAGACACGAAGATGAATGCCGAGATGTGAAGGAAGGAGTTCAAGGATAGATCATGAAAATCTAGCCCGTAATAAAACATGAGACCGCGAACAAAGGGGTGAAGGGGAAACCCTAACCCGCAGAGGAAGTGAGGGATGAACACGACCCTCTCGCCGGGCTCTGGTGTGGGGATGACTTGCCCTTTTGCGGGGAGCGTGTGTGCGATTTCCGCGGTCAGGTACCTTGCCTCCTGCAGCTCTTCGATGTTCTCCTCCGTCACGGAGGAGGCCATCCACTTGCCTTGAGAACCGGATCCGGACATTGCTGGAAGGGTTGGCGGCGGTGGGAAAGATTGAGGCTTGGGCGCTGGAGCTCGAGGATGGGAAGGCAAAGGAAGAAGAGGGTTTGGGGTGAAAAGTTGGATTTTTATCCGTTTATATAGGCCGTGAATATCAAGCGCCCCCCTCAAGCCTTAAAACTCGCCTATTTCCAAGGGGTCGTGCGAATGACACGGTTGGATTACCCAAATCCGTATTGATGAGAATCCCGCAATGAGGGGACATGATCTCTACTTTGACAAGACGTGCCAATGGAGGCCGCGCCTCGAAACGCGAAGAGGGAGGCCAAAAAATGGTTCGAAATAATAATAAGGCTAGATGTAACGTCTCGCCGTAAAAGCTGTCAAAGGACATAACATATTTTGCTTAAGTATTTTGCCCTTGAGGTTGGGGGTTGTAACTGTTATACATAGCCGGATATAGTTCTCTAGTTCAACTGCTTTGGAGTATTCGGAGGAGGAACCCGCCTTACAATGTCGAAGACAATCTGCGTGCCGCACACATCGTCATTGAAGCCTGGTTCAGGGGCTACTAAGGGAGTCCTGGATTATGGGGTCCTCGTGGATCCGGCCTATGTTACATGGGCCGGACTGATGGGCCGTGAAGATACAAGATAGAAGGCCTTCCCCCGTGTCCGGATGGGACTCTCCTTTGCGTGGATGGCAAGCTTGGCGCCCGGATGTGTTGTTTCCTTTCTCTATAAACCGACTCTGTACAACCCTAGGCCCCTCCAGTGTCTATATAAACTGGAGGGTTTAGTCCATAGAGGCCAACACAAATCATACAGGCTAGACATCTAGGGTTTAACCATTATGATCTCGTGGTAGATAAACTCTTGTAACCCCTATACTCATCAAAGTCAATCAAGCAGGAAGTAGGGTGTTACCTCCATTAAGAGGGCCTGAACCTGGGTAAACAACGTGTACCCTATCTCCTGTTACCTTCGATCCTCAGACGCACAGTTCGGGACCCCCTACCCGAGATCGACCAGTTTTGACACCGACAGCGGATGCAATAGACTGGGTCATGTTAAGGCTAATTGCAGAGTGTGTGGTGCAATTAACGTTCCACCTTCCAATCCTGTGCCCGTCAACCAGCAACAAAATCCGAGGGCCACAGATTCTCAAGCGAATCGACCATCCCTTAGTGACGCCCACCCTGTCAGTGGCACACACCTGAGCTCTGTTCAGTCAAATCAACCTGACTCACGAACCCCGGGGCCATACAACAGTGAGACAGTCGTTCGGCTTGATGCCTCCGATTCCCACCGCATAGCTGTGTTAGGGAACGTAGTAATTTCAAACATTTTCCTACGCACACGCAAGATCATGGTGATGCATAGCAACGAGAGGGGAGAGTGTGTCCACGTACCCTCGTAGACCGAAAGCGGAAGCGTTAGCACAACGCGGTTGATGTAGTCGTACGTCTTCACGATCCGACCGATCCAAGTACCAAACATACGGCACCTCCGATTTCAGCACACGTTCAGCTCGATGACGTCCCGCGAACTCCGATCCAGCATAGCTTCAAGGGAGAGTTCCGTCATCATGGCGGCGTGATGACGGTGATGATGTTGCTACCGACACAGGGCTTTGCCTAAGCACTGCTACGATATGATCGAGGTGGAATATGGTGGAGGGGGGCACCGCACACGGCTAAGAGATCAAGAGATCGAATGTTGTCTAGAGGTGCCCCCTGCCCCCGTATATAAAGGAGTGGAGGAGGGGGGAGGGCCGACCCTCCTATGGCGTGCCCTGGAGGAGTCCTACTCCCACCGGGAGTAGGATCCCCCCCTTCCAAGTAGTAGGAGTATGTCACGCCCCGGATTTGATGCGCCAGGTGTCTGCTAGTTATTCGCCGTCGTTGCCATGTCATGTGCTTGCGTGTTGCATTTTGCCATGTCATCATGTGCATTGCATTGCATACGTGTTCGTCTCATGCATCCGAGCATTTTCCCCATTGTCCGTTTTGCAATCCGACACTCCTATGTCCTCCGGTGTTCCACTTTTGTCTCTTGTTGTGAGAAGGTGTTAAACATTCTCGGAATGGACCATGATTTGCCAAACGGACTTGGTACACCATCGGTAGACCGCCTGTCAAGTTTCATGCCATTCGGAGTCCGTTTGATACTCCAACGGTTAACCGGGGTACCGTAAAAGCCTCTTTTATTGCAGCCCAACACCCCTTCATAACAGCCCATGAACCCACCCAAACCCCCACCATGATCTCGGTCGTTCTATCACGATCGCGTGGCCGAAAACCGCACTCCATTTGGAGCCTCCTAGCTCCCTCTACCTATAAATATGTGCCTCCCCCGTCCAAATCGCAGTCCAAACCCTAGCTAAGTTCCCACGCCGCCACCGGACATGTCCGTCGCCCGCCGGACATCTCGCGCCGCCGCCCCGCGCCAGTGAGGTGCCACCACGTGTCCCGCAACCGCCTCCCTCCGCCGCGGCCCACCAGGCCCACGGGAAGCCCGCCCCGGGCCGGATCGGGCCCGAGCTCCCCGCACGCCGCCGCCGCTCGCCCGCCTCCTCGCGCCGCTTGCCCGCGCCTCCACGACCTCGCAGCCGACCGCACACCGCCGCCCGGCCTGCTC
>NC_057813.1:153971282-153999640 GCF_018294505.1 Triticum aestivum
ACACCTCCGCGCCGCCCGAGCCGCGCCGCCCCGCCGGGCGCCGCCGACCCCGCGTGTCCCCGCGCCGTGCCCGAGTCCTAGCGCTCCGGCCTCCACCTCACGTCCCCGGCGAACCCCGCAAGTTCTAGCCGCCGCATCTTCTTCTTCCCCGACGCATCTCCGGCGAACCCCGGGACCCGTGCAAACCCTGGATCCGGAGCCCGCGAGGTGGTGAACTTCGTCCGTCATTTTCTGATATATTTTTAGCTTCTGTTCATCGCATCATAACTCCATGCGTACTGCTCTGTTTCATGCGTGCGATATATCAAAAGGTTCACCAGGATGTGCTCTTCACTTTGTTCCATTGTGCCATGCTTGTTTGAGTCCATTTTGATGCCCAAATCATCGTTGCAAGAGTGCTATATGATGTTAACTGTTGTCTGTTAACAGAACTTGCTGTTTTGTCTTTTTCATTACATTTTGTGTGTGCATCCTATGAGCTTGATGTCTACATGAGTTTTGAGCTACATCATGCCATCTTTACTGTGGTGCAATCCATGTAATTTTGTGAGTCTTTTAGTGAGTTCATCGAGCTCATGAAGTAGGGTGCTTTCTGTTTCTGTTTATCTAGGCTGAATCTGCTATATCATGATGCTATGTATACCTGCTGCTACAAGTCTTTCTATGCATAATCTGGAGATGTTCACTAAGGATATTTTGTTATACAGGGCATGATCTATCCATCCATGCCCCTGGTTGCATTTATAGCCTGCTGTAGCTTGTTGTAATCTTACTCTCAAATTGCTAAATAATGTTGTTGTCAGCCTGTTAACATTAAGTTCAGTTTCGCCATGAGCTTTGCTAGTGATCCATGCACCCTATGAACATGTTCATGCCATGCTTAGCTTCATAATCATGTATTATTACTGTTGGTTACCTTGTCATGCCATGTATTGCTCTGTGGTGAGTGATACAAGCTCACCAACATGCCTACTTATTGTTGTTCCTGCCATGTCTAAATCTGTCATATCATTTGCCATGTTTGAATGGATCCTACCATCTTTTCTGTTGATCTTTGGAATAAGTTCAGTAAGGGAGTTTTCTTCTTTGTATTTAGTACCAGCATGCCATGCCTTTGTTTTCCATGTTAAGTTCCTGTAGCATGTTGTTTGATAGCTCTAAACATTGCAACCTGATGTTATTTCTGCTAAGTCTGAAACTGTTATTATTTGCAACCTGGCCATGTCGTTTTGAGCATGTTATAGTGTTTTCTGGAGATAGCTCAGTGTTCATGTTTTGTCATGCTTTACCTGTACTTCATGTCCATGCCTTTTGTTTTCACGTTGAGATGCCGTAGCATATTGTTTTGATGCTTGCTAGATGCCTAGTTGCTGTTTTGGACAGTTTGTCCTTTAAACTTGTATAGAGTATGTGCTGAACCATTGCTCCGTTTTGAGGGTGCTCTATATGAAACTTGCTTGATTTTGCATGAAGTTTCATATTATCATGTTGAATCCATGTTTTGAGAGTGTTTGCTTGATGTTTGTATCCATTTTGCATCAATGCCATGTTTAATTTGTTTTGCTCATATCTTCTAGGCCGTAGCTCCGAACTAAATGAACTTTATATGTAACTTGACTAGAATTTCATGTAGATCCTCTTGGTGCGCTTTAACTTGCTGTTTAACAACTTCAACTTAATGTTTGTTCAGATCTGGACCAACTTCGAAACTTGCATATGAGGACTTACCGGAATTGTTATATGTTGTTTCCGGCCTCATTTAAACTTGCTTTGATGTGTTGCTCTTGTATGCATCATCTCTTGCCATGAGTAGCTTCATGTAGTCTTGTCTTGCATCATACTTGGTTGAGCATCATGTCATGTATATGTGTGGTGTGTTTACCATGTTGTGAGCTTCTTCTCGATAGTTCTCATTTCGTTGCGATCGTGAGGATTTGTCCGTCTACGCTTGGTTCGTCTTCGTGGCTTCATCTTCTTCATGGACTCGTTCTTCTTCCTAGCGGGATTTCAGGCAAGATGACCGTCACCTTGGATCTCATTACTATCATTGCTATGCTAGTTGCTTTGTTCTATCTCTATGCTGCGCTTCCTATCACTTGTACTTCAAGCCTCCCAGAATTGCCATGTCAGCCTCTAACCTTTTTACCCTTCCTAGCAAACCTTTGCTTGGCTATGTTACCGCCTTTTCTCAGCCCCTCTTATAGCGTTGCTAGTTGCAGGTGAAGATGAAGATTGCTACATGTTGGATTATGTTTATGTTGGGATATCACAATATCTCTTATATTATTAATGCATCTATATACTTGGTAAAGGGTGGAAGGCTTGGCCTTATGCCTGGTGTTTTGTTCCACTCTTGCCGCCCTAGTTTCCGTTATATCGATATTATGTTCCCGGATTTTGCGTCCCTAACGCGGTTGGGTGATTTATGGGACCCCCTTGACAGTTCGCTTTGAATAAAACTCCTCCGGCAAGGCCCAACATTGGTTTTACCATTTGCCTACCACCTATACCTTTCCCTTGGGAGTAATTAACCCGAGGGTCATCTTTATTTTTGCCCCCCTGGGCCAATGCTTGTCTAAGTGTTGGTCCAAACTAGAGCACCGTGCGGTACCATCCCTTGGCAACTTGGGTTACGTCGGTACCTGTACACTTCGCTTATCCAGTGTGTCCTGAGAACGAGATACGTGCGACTCCTATCGGGATTGTCGACACATCGGGCGGCTTTGCTGGTCTTGTTTTACCATTGTCGAAATGTCTTGTAAACCGGGATTCCGAGACTGATTGGGTCTTCCTGGGAGAAGGAATATCCTTCGTTGACCGTGAGAGCTTGTGATGGGCTAAGTTGGGACACCCCTTTAGGGTATAAACTTTCGAGAGCCGTGCCCGCGGTTATGTGGCAGATGGGAATTTGTTAATGTTCGGTTGTAGATAACTTGACACCCAATTCGAATTAAAATGCATCAACCGCGTGTGTAGATGTGATGGTCTCTTCTCGGCGGAGTCCAGGAAGTGAACACGGTTTTGGGTTATGTTTGACGTAAGTAGGAGTTCAGGATCACCTCTTGATCATTGCTAGCTTCACGACCGTTCCGTTTGCTCTCTTCACGCTCTTATTTGCGTATGTTAGCCACCATATCATGCTTAGTCGCTGCTGCAACCTCACCACTTTACCCCTTCCTTTCCCATTAAGCTTTGCTAGTCTTGTTACCCATGGTAATGGGATTGCTGAGTCCTCGTGGCTCACAGATTACTACAACAACAGTTACAGGTACAGGTTATGCGATGTTTGCTTGTTTTGGAGTTCTTCTTCTGATTCTTCTTCGATCAGGGGATAGGTTCCAGGTCGGCAGCCTGGGCTAGCAGGGTGGATGTTGTTTGAGTTTCTGTTTGTGTTTCATCTATAGTCGGATGGCGCTCTTATGTAAGATGATGTTGTGTTCGTGTGGCATTCTATGCCTTTTGTATGTATCCCCATCTATTATGTAATGTTGATGTAATGATATCCACCTTGCAAAAGCATATCAATATGCGGTTCTATCCTTGGTGGGACCTTCGAGTCTCTTTAAGATTGTATCACATATTGGGCGTGACAAGTTGGTATCAGAGCCTCGACCGACCATAGGAGCCCCCTTGATTGATCGTGTAGTTTGGCCGTTGTCGAGTCTAGAAGAAAACTGTTTTCGGAGTCTAGTTATATTGGAGAGTAGGAATTCTTTTTACTCCTCTACCCCTTCGTCGCTCTGGTAAGTAATCTTGACGTAGGTGTTTTGAACTACTCCTCTTCCCCTTCAAATTTTTCTTTAGGATCACGCGGTTAGTTTTCGTTCGTTCTCCATCCTCTTGTGTCCGGTGCGTTTCTCGGCAAGCTGATTCGACCCTCTTTGTCTTTGGGAGATCAATCCTCAGCTCTTTTCAATCGATGTTGTTTTTCCCATCCGGACTTGTATTTGTTTTTTCCCACCCGCCCACCCTTTTCTTCTCGAATCCGGAGTACATAATCGACTATCCATTCTACTCGTGCGAAGCCTTTGCATTCTCTCCTCAATCATTTCAACCGGTGTTTTCTCTTCAAGTTATTCGTCGGTTCCCCTTCCAAGTTGCCTTTGTTTTTCCCGCCCTCACACCCTCTTCTTCCTGGAGCTTGAGTCTGTTTCGACCATCAATTTCATCCATGTGGAGCCTCTTCAGTCCTTCCTCAATTATTTCAACCGGTGAATTCTCGTCCCGTTTGACATTCTTCATCTCTTTATCTTCTCCAGTGGATTCAATTCCATTTTTCGATAGTGATTATATTCTTTCCTCGGCTCAAGTGTTTTCCCTATTCGTTCGTCTCTCACCAGTTTATCCTTCCGGGGTGTTCAAGACATCTCAGGAGATTCGTCTGTGTTCCAATTAATTCGAGGTTGTCACCTCATTCAAATATTTCAATTGTTCTGGTGCATCATCTATCTCTTCAACAATCCTTTCCAACGGTGTTTTCTTTTAGTGGGCCCTAACCCACAGGTTTTTTCCCAGGATCTTACCTGACTCTTCTAATTCCCCCGGAGTTATTCTCAATTCTTTTCAAGTGTGACGTAATAATGGATCCCATCAATCAGATGCCTTTCCAAGATCGATTTCAAATCATTTTCATTGTTGGCTCAACCTTTTCGCTTTTCATTCTACTGGAGTATCTCAGTATTTTTGGTGGTGTTTCCCGTCGTCATTTGAAGACAGAAGAAGAGTTTTCCTCGACCATTTCGTCGGAACCTCCAGCTAAATCATTGCAAGGCTCATCTTATTCTTTCATCCTTTATTATATCTCATCATCCTTTTTGTCACCGGAGTTCTTCAAGGTGGTTCTTCATGATTTAATTCATTCTTCAAGAGTTCATTAAGATTTGGTTGGTGGAGTTCAACTATTTTTTCTTCTCACGTCTCGAAGTGCAAATAATTCTCCGTTGTCTTTTGGAGTGGAGTTTTGCATTTCTTCGTTCTTCTCAGCTATTCAGACATTTGCTTGTGGCATAATTTCACCTCAAGTTTTGAGATGTTTTTCTGTAAGTCCACAACAAGCTTATTCTTTCGTTGTTGATTTTCTCAACAACTCCGTTCAACCCTTCCTTCTAAGTTCTTTTCATTCCTTTCTTTCAATTCTTCCGGAGGCATTGCGTTGTTCATCTCTTCAAGTGTCATCCCATTGGGTGAAGTTCATGTTCTATTCCTTCCATTTTTAGTCGGAGTGCTGCCTAAATTCTTCCATTCATATACATTCCCTATTGTCGGGGGGATGAACCCCGGGCAGGCTATGGAACCCGGATCCATTTCAAAAACAGCGGGGCCAGCATCGCCCTGCCAACCAGCGTGCGCCAGGCCGGGTCGCTCGACCCGGCAAGGCGCGCAACCTGGCCAAGACCCTTGACTCGGCAAGGTACGTTGACCCGGCCGCAACGGCTGGCACAAGGCAACTCGGCCCAAAGCAACCGTGGCTTCCTCAGCAAGCCAACCCACCCATGGCGTCCACGGCAACCCAGCCATGGGTCAGCTCCCGTCCCATCCAGGCCGTACGATGGGACGAGACCTCAATCACCGATTACCAAGACTACAATGCCCCCGCCCATGCCCATGGTCAGCCAGAGCATGGCAACAGTGCCCCTTACCTACCCGCTGACCAGGGCTAGCACGACAACAATGTTCCCGACCTCACCGCTGACGACAGCAAGCGGAGGCCTAACGGAGAACACTGTGCGCAGCTCGACTCGACCACGCCATGATGATCGACAGGACGACGCACAGTCCCCCTAGGCACGCGGGGCCCGCACCTAGGGGAACCCGGCGAACCACAAGCTCCCAAGCGGGACCCAGCTCGGTACCCCGGACACCGACAATACGGACCCACCGACTCAGCATATTACCATTGTAACCCTGGGTGGGTTGATCTATAAAACCCCCCAGGAGTCCACGCCAACAGAGGCATGCGATATACAGAGACACACATGGCATGATATGTGAGATCCCCGACACACAAAGCCATAGGAGATAAAGCAAGCAAGATAGGACTAGCCACTATATAGCAACACCAGAGAGAGGGAGCAGCCGGAGCCTTGGCCAGCCTCCTTCCTCCTCCTTACAGCTCCAGGAGCGACATTGTACTATCAACCATCCACCTAAACTCGGCAGGACTAGGGGTGTTATCTCTCCGGAGAGCCCCGAATTTGGGTATGTCTGGCGTCCCGCGCCCGTGCATATCAACCTCGCCTCCGAAGCCCACCAGCGCCCTCAAGCCTCATCCTCTCTTTAGCCATCCCTTGGCATTTGCCGTGCGCCCACCACGACAGTTGGCGCCCACCGTGGGGCTACTCGAGGAGCTAGCCGAAAGCATGCTTCGGACGGGGCCCCACCCCTACTCCGACGAGTCCGTCGCTCTGGCGGACAACGTCATCAGCATGCTCGCCGCCTCCTTCACCGTGATGTGCATCTCCGACGTGCTCGCGGCCGACGAGTACCCCAGTGGGGTGCTCAGCTACTCCGACTCCCCGCTCTCTCTCAGCAGTGGATTCATTGCCGGGGCAATGGACGCCCACATAGATGTCTTCGTCACCGGCGATGGAGCCTCTTCCTCGTCGAGCAAGGCGAGAAGAGCCGCCGAAGCGGCGGCCTCAACGGCACGTATGGTGCCGTCTGACCCGCTGCACGCTGCGATGTAGAGCCTCCGCGTGCCCATCGGCACCGACATCGATACCACCAACGTCGCTGAAGCCCGAACCTAGCTCGAGGACAGGCGCCAGCAAATGCTGGACCTGTCCGAGACGCTGGCCGCCACCAGACGCCACCTGGAAGCTGCCCAGATGGAGCATGACACCGCCCACGGATTCACGCCCGCCGCGGCCGAGCCAAGCCGGGCCGCCGATACTCGCGCCCGGGGAGGAGCGATCGGCCGGGCCTTCGGCGCCGGCCGGACCATCTACGAGACCCCAGTCAAGAACATGCGTGCTGCGGAGGCAGCCGCGGTCGGCCTCGACCAACTCGCGGGCGAGGAGCTCAAGGAGCGCATCGGGTGGATGCGCGAGCTCCTCCACGCCGCCAATACCCAGCAGGATCGCCTCAACCAGCTCGCCAAGCCGGTGGGGTCCGGCTCCGCCCGCCTTGGCGGACACGGCGAACTCCTGCACACGGCCTCTTCGCCGCCCGGCGAGGTGCACTCCGGCCAAGGCCGGAGCCGGCGCAACCCGGCCGGCACCGCCACCGACGCTCTGGGTAACGAGCCCGCCCAGAGACCCAGCGCGGACCCGGCCAGCCTGGCAGGCGTCCGGCTCCAGCCGACCTAGCCCCTCAGGGCCTGGCCGCCAGTCGACTTGGCCCGCGCGCCATCGACGATGCCGACGCGAGCCACCGCCTCGATCAGCTCGCTCGCTCCCTGGAGGTGGAGGAGAGCGGCGCTATCGGGCCGGCGCGTTTCGGCCCACGCATCCGGGAGGAGCCCTTCCCCAAGGGGTTCATGCTTCCCCGCGACACCCCCAAGTACAATGGGACCGTGAAGCCAGAAGACTGGCTCACCGACTACACCACGGCCATTGGCATCACCGGTGCCAATCGTCGTCTTGCCGTGCGCTACGCACCGCTCATACTCCAAGGATCGGCTTGCACATGGTTGAATAGCGTGCCGATGGGCAGCATCAACGCATGGGTCAATTTCGAGGAAGCCTTTGTCCGCAACTTCACGGGGACGTACAAGCGGCCCGGTCGCCCCAGCCAGCTCGCCATGTGCGTGCAGGGGCCGACGGAGACCGGCCGCGAGTACCTCGCACGCTGGACCGAGCTCCGGAACAGCTGTGAGGGCGTCCATGAAGTCCAGGTGATCCAATACTTCGTCAGCGGGTGCCGAGACGCTACCCTCCTCAAGCACAAGCTTCTACGCTCCGAGCCGGCCACCATGGCCGCGCTCATGGTGACGGCGGACAAGTACGCCAACGCCGACTCCGCCATGAAGATTCAGGTGGCGCTGGACGAGGCTGGCAAGGCGAAGCCGGTCCCTCCACAGAAGCCGGCCGACGAAGGGAGCCGGCAGCAGCACCACCAGAACAACAAGCGTAAGGCCGAGCAGCCGGTGCAACATCATGACAATCGGCTCGTCGCGGCCGCCGAGCCTGCGGCGGACCCGGCAGCAAAGTGTCGGAATATCGGCAAGATGGCATGGCAACCCGCCATGAGCTTTGAAGAGATGCTCGACGCCCCATGCAAGCACCACAGTGGCGCAAGACCCTCCACACACATGCTTCGACAGTACGCCATCACCAAGCGCATTATGAGGGTCGATGTCCCGCCTCCTCCAGCTCTGGCTCCGGCTCCGGGCACGGGGCAGCCGCCTCCGCCTCCACCGCCGCCTCCCGCTGGCGGCGCGATGCGGAACGACGCCTACCCGTACCAGAACGCGGCCTACGTCGTCTTCACCAGCCTCGGCGATGACAAGCGCAGCAAGCGCCTCCTCCGGCAAGAGGTGAACATCGTCGTCTCGGCCAAGACGGATTTCATGCATTGGTCGGAGCGCCCGATCACCTGGACCCGGGAGGATCACCCGGCAGTCATGCCAAGTCTAGGTGGATACGCCCTCGTCCTCAACCCTACCATCGTCGCGCGGCGCACCTGCAAGTTCTCCCGAGTCCTCATCGACGGCGACAACAGCATCAACATCCTCTACCGCGACACGATGACCAAGCTCGGCCTCAAGGCCGAGGACCTGGAGCCAACCCGGACCGTCTTCCACGGCATCGTACCCGGCCTCTCCTGTTCACCCATTGGCCGGGTCTGGCTCGACGTGCTGTTCGGCGACAACAGCCACTTCCGACGCGAACCGATCTGGTTCGAGGTGGTGGACCTGTCCAGCGCATATCATGCGCTGCTGGGCCGGCCCGCGCTTGCCAAATTCATGGTGGTTTCCCACTACACGTACCTGAAGATGAAGATGCCGGGTCCCAAGGGCCTCATTACCATCACCGACGACTACCGCAAGTCTCTGGAGTGCGCCTGAGACGGCGCGAAGCTGGCCGAGTCGCTGGTCATAGCCGAGGAGCGGCGCCAGCTCGACCGGATCGTCGCCCTGGCTGGCGAGGCCTCCGACGCGTCGATCCCGACCCTGGACCTGGCCGATGAGGCTGCCTTCAAGCCCTCCAAGGAAACCAAGAAAGTGAAGCTAAACCCGGAAGACCCCAGCTGCAGCAAGTACATTGTCGTAGGCGCCCGCCTCGACAGCAAATAGGAAGGCGAGCTCGTCGACTTCCTCCGTGAGAATCAGGATATCTTCGCATGGACCCCCAAAGACATGCCGGGTATCCCGAGGAAGTACGCCGAGCACAAACTCGATGTCCACAAGGACGCCAAGCCTGTCCGTCAACCCCTCCGTCGATTTTCAGAAGAGAAGAGAAGAACCATTGGTGAAGAGGTCGCCAAGCTCTTGGCGGCCGGCTTCATAATGGAAGTTTTTCACCCCGAGTGACTGGCCAACCCAGTCCTCGTCCTAAAGAAGAACAAGACCTGGTGCATGTGTATCGACTACACCAGCCTCAACAAGGCATGTCCTAAGGATCCGTTCACCCTCCCGCGGATCGACCAAGTCATCGACTCGACCACCGGGTGTGAGCTGCTATCCTTCCTAGACGCCTACTCCGGCTATCACCAGATCAAGCTGGATCCGACGGATGCCCTGAAGACGTCCTTCATCACGCCCTTCGGGGCGTACTGCTACATCACCATGTCGTTTGGGTTGAAGAACGCCGGCGCCACCTTCCAACGCTGCATGCAGAAATGCCTGCTACCGCAACTCGGCAAGAACATCCACGTGTACGTAGACGATATCGTGGTGAAGACCAAGCAGAACCTCACGCTCCTCGAGGATCTGAAGGAAACATTCGCCAACCTCCGCGAGTACAAGGTCAAGCTCAACCCAGAAAATTGCGTCTTCGGCGTCCCAGCCAGAAAGCTGCTCGGGTTCCTCGTCTCGGAACGCGGCATCGAGGCGAACCCGGAGAAGATCAAGGCCATCGAGCGCATGTGCAAGCCAACTCGGCTGCGCAATGTCCAGTAGTTCACAGGCTTCCTGGCTTCGGTCAGCCGGTTTCTAAGCCGGCTGGGCGAGAAGGCATTGCCCTTGTACCTGCTAATGAAGAAAACAAGCGCGTTCGAGTGGAACGGCAAGGCGGACGAAGCCTTCCAAGACCTCAAGCGCATGCTCTCCACCTCACCCGTCCTGGCCGCGCCAACCGACAAGGAGCCACTGTTGCTCTACATAGCCGCGACCTCGCGGGCGGTCAGCACGGTGCTGGTGGTTGAGCGACCGGAGAAGGGCAAGATCCAGGCCGTTCAGTGTCTGGTCTATTACCTGAGCGAAGTGCTCTCCACCTCCAAGCAGAACTACCCGCACTACTAGAAGATGTGTTACGGCGTGTACCTCGCCACGAAGAAGCTGAAGCCGTACTTTCAAGAACATGCTGTCACCGTCGTCAACATGGAGCCTATCAGAGAAATCATCGGGTGCCGGGACGCCTCCGGCCGGGTCGCCAAGTGGGCGATCCAGCTAGCCGGCCACACCATCCTCTACGAGCCCCGCACCACGATCAAGTCTCAGGCCCTAGCTGATTTCCTCGTCGACTGGACCGAGACCCAGTACCTGCCGCCGCCTCTCGACTCGAAGCGTTGGCGCATGCACTTCGACGGGTCCAAGATGCGACTCGGGTTTGGGGCCGGCATCGTACTGTCATCTCCGAAGGGTGACCGACTCCGCTACGCACTCCAGATCCACTTCGCCGCCTCCAACAACGTCGCCGAATATGAAGCCCTTGCGCATGGCCTCCGGCTTGCCCAGGAACTCAGTATCCGGTGCATCATGTACTACGGCGACTCGGACTTGGTGGTGTAGTAGTGCTCCTGCGAATGGGACGCCCGTGACTCCAACATGGCAAGCTATCGCTTCCTCATCCAGAAGCTGTCCGGATCCTTTGATGGATGTGAGTTCCTCCACATCCCGCATGCGGAGAACGAGGCATCCGACACGCTCGCCAAGATTGCCTCATCACGACAAGCCATCCTGTCCGGCTTCTCCCTCGAGCACCTGCACAAGCCATCCGTCAAGCCGTCGCCGGACTCCGAGTCCATCCACATCCCAGAAGACCCGGCCGCGCCGCAAGCCGGCCCGGGGACTGCTCAAGCCGACCCGGGGACTGCTGAACCCGGCCCGAGGGCTGCTCAACCCATCCCGGGGGCTGCTCAGCTCAACCTGGCCACCATCACCCCGGACCCGGCCATCGCCGTCACCAACCAATGGGGCTGCTCAACCCGGCCCAGGAGACGCCGACTCGGAACCCACCCAGGTGGCCGTCTTCACCACCGTCATGACCCCGTCTTGGGCCCTACCGATATCAAAATGGCTGGAAAACAGGGTTCTCCCCATGGACGAGACCAAGGCTCGGCAAGTTCAGCGCCGGTCGTCCGCCTACAGCATCATCAACAACGAGCTCGTCAAGCGCAGCTCTACCGGCGTGTTCCAGCGCTGCGTCGAGCAGGACCGCGGCATCGACATCCTCCTCGACATTCACCAGGGCGAGTGCGGGCACCACACCGCATCTCGATCCCTCGTAGGCAAGCGTTCCGCCACGGCTTCTACTGGCCAACGGCCCTCGAAGATGCTGAGTCGCGTGTCCTCAAGTGCGAAGGATGACAGCGCTTCAGCAAACGCAGCCACCAGTCGGCGTCAGCACTCCGCACCATCCCGATCGCATGGCCCTTCGCGGTCTGGGGACTCGACATGGTGGGACCCTTCAAAACCGCTCGAGGCGGCATGACGCACTTGCTGGTGGCAGTGGACAAGTTCACCAAATGGATCGAGGCAAGGCCAATCAAGAAACTGGACGGGCCAACAGCCGTCCGGTTCATCAAGGACATAGCGGTGTGCTACGGCATGCCGAACAGCATCATCACCGACAACGGCACCAACTTCGCCGAGGGCGCGCTCGAGCAATACTGCTCCGTCTCCGGCATCCGCCTCGACCTAGCCTCCATGGCACATCCGCAGTCCAACGGGCAGGTCGAGCGGGCCAACGGACTAATCTTGTCTGTCATCAAGCCGCGACTCGTCGAGCCACTCGTCCGCTCACCTGGCAGTTGGCTCGGCGAGTTGCCCGCGGTTCTCTGGAGTCTGCGCACAACACCAAACCGGTCGACCGGGCTAACCCCGTTCTTCCTCGTCTACGGATCCAAAGCCATCATCCCGACCGATGTCGAGTTCGACTCGCCGCACGTCACGATGTACACCGAAGCAGAAGCAAGAGAAGCACGCGAAGACGGTGTCGACCTGCTCGAAGAGGCGCGCCTTCTGGCACTTAGCCGCTCGGCTATCTACCATCAAGGCCTGAGGCACTACCACAGCAAGAAGATCAAGCCTCTCTCATTCCGTGAAGGCGACCTCGTCCTCCGACTTGTCCAAGAGCAGGCAGGCCAACAGAAGCTGTCCTCCCCATGGGAAGGCCCGTTCATCGTGAGCAGGGCTTTGCGCGATCGCAACGCCTACTACCTCATCGACGCGTGCAAATCGAAGAAGTGCAAGAGGGACACCGCCGGCGAAGAAACAACCCGGCCGTGGAACGCGGAACTCCTCCGTCCGTTTTACAGTTAGCTGCACGAGTGTATGTATCAACGCCTTTTGTAAGCATATGAAACTATAGGGTCCCCGAACGAGACTCGGGGGCTGCCTTTTGCCGACCAATTTATTGCGTCCATATTTCACACCACTTTACTACCGAACCCGGCCGCCGGCTCGACCAGCTCGACCCGGGGGCTCGGGGGCTGGCCGGCTTGATCATCACCCCGCCGCTTTACTTGGTGATTCCTGATAAGTTAGGATGCCACAGCCCCCCACTTCGCCCTAAAACCGCAGATCCAGCTCTGGCTGACGGTGGGCAAGCACAACGGGCTAAAGCTTCCCTACGATTCACACACTAAGTAAAAGCCGCCAGGTCGACCAACCCGGCCCTATGCTCGTCAACTAAGTTAGCCGCACGACCGGCTGCTCACCAACCGGCCAAGCCGGATTGCCGCCAGCCGGCCGAGTGGGTGTTTCGCTCGCGCTCAACGCTTCTAAGAACCCAACTCCTGCGGCCACATCTTGAAGAGCCGAACTCCTTGTCACGAACTGGAGCCTCGGCCGTCTAACTCGCGGGGGGGGGGGAAGCTTCAAAGAGGAGCAACGCATGAAATAAGTTCGAAAAAAGCTGAAGGCAAAAAGCAAATAAACACTCACAACATTTACACATAAATGTTTCAAGCAAAGGCCCACGGCTCGAGTTCATTACACCTTGAAAACCCCCAGTGGGTGGGTGGACCTGCTACTTAACAGAATTTTCTACAAAGATTCTCAGGCATTTCCAGCGCCGCATCGCGACGTCGACGGCTCCCCCCGGCCGGCCTCCGGGTCCAGCGAAGCACCGATGTCCACTTCGGCTTCTGCGTCGCCGTAGACGCCCGTCTCCTCCGAGCTGCCCTTCGGGTCGCGAAGAAGCAATCCATAGTCGTCTCCATCCACGACCGCGCCGTCCTGCAGCAACTGCTCCGAGCCGGCGCTGGCCCATCAGCGGGTCCAGCTGAAGATCTGGATGCCAAGACAGCACGATCCGAAGCACCATCTTAGCACCGGCCCGGGCGGTGGAAACGCGCCAGTCGCTAAGGCGATCCGGGCCCATATCCAACCAGCACGACAGACGCGAGAAGCTGTGCGGATGGACGGAGTCCGGCCACAAGGCCGCCGTCATCGCAGTACCAGCTCGGGACAGCCGCTCCATCTGCGTCCCCAAGGCCCGCAGCCGGGCCTCAGCAGCGGCAATGATCTCCGGGAAGGTCCAGGCCGTTAGCGGATCCGTCCCAGACCCAACAACGCCGGTCGGGTCACGCTGATAGCGGACGGCTTCCTCCGCCAGCCGCTGCGTCTCCGGAAAGGCCCCTGTAGCCAAAAAAGAAGCAAGTCAGAATAACAACAAAGAAGAAAGGGTCGGGTCCCGACCCGGCAAACAATGAAGAAGCAGCACTTACTAGAGAAAGACTCTTCCAGGTGTTGCGCCTCAAGCAACATACCACATCGCTCCCGCTCCAAGACACGGTCCCGCTCCCCGAGCGCCTTCTCCAGGTCAGCCACCTTAGCAAGGGCCGCCTTCAGCTCGACGTCCTTGTCTTCGGCCGCCTTCTCGGTCGCCTCACGGCGGCGAGCCTTGGCCTGGCGGGCCTCCTCAGTTGTGCTGGCCTGCTCCCACAGACGCTCCACCTCGGCCTGGAGCCGGCCCTTGTCGTCGGCCAGCTGGCCACTCTGCAGGACCGCCTCGACCAGGGCCTGCTGCGCCTCCACCACCTTGGCGGCCTCCGCCTTAAGAAGCTCCACCTCAGCCTCGAGGTGGCTCTTGTGACCCCCCAGCTGCTCGTGCAGCCGGTTGGCCTCGTCAAGAGACCGCCGGGTCGCGGTTGCCTCCTCCCTCGCCTGCGCTGCCTCGACGCCGAGACGGCCAGAATCAGCAACGAGCCGGTCATAGTGATGACCAGCCCGGAACAGCCAGGTCCGCCAAGATAGCACCTCGGCTGCAAAGAAGAAGAACTCAGCAGAAAGAAGGAATAAGACAAGACTTAAGATTTGGCCCAACTGTTACACAGTTGGCCCGAATCTCGGGGGCTACACCCAGTGGGTGCGCTAGCGCGCCCCCACTAGAAGAGAAGAACACAACAAAGTACCTGCGGCGACGCGAAGCTCCTCCTCCTTGGCAGCAAGCTGCTCCTTGAGCTCCCACTGCTTGCCCAGGAGCCGGTTGAAGGCGGCAACCCAGAAGGCGTCAAGTGCTGAAGAGAACACCAAAGTCAACACAAGGCCAACGCTCCTAAGGTTCAACCCAACTACTACATAGTTGGCCGAACCTCGGGGGCTACACCCAATGGGTGCGCTGGCGCGCCCCCACAGAGATAAAATCACAAGAAAACAAGAAGAAGAAGGACTTACCAGGACGGCGCGCTCTAGGTCGCGCGTCTGCTCCATCCCGGCCTGGGCGAAGGCCTCAAGGTGCTCCGTACGGCCTCGTAGACGGCGGCTGACGGCATACAGTGCCGCCTCCTCCTGGGTCTGGGGCCCGAAGACGGCCGCGCCCCCGCTTCGCACGGGCTGCAGCACGGCAGCTTGGCGCCCGCCCTGCCGGGGCACCAAGGCGTGCCCCCCGCTGGCCGCTTGTGACACGGCCAGCACCTCCTCCGACGCCCCTTCCGGCGCCAACGGTGATCCAGTCACCGGGACAACCTGCGTCGACACCTCAGGCACTGCCGCCTGCGGTGCCTCCTCCATAAACCGACGGCGCCTCCGGCGCCGCTGCCTGCAGCGCCCCCTTCAGGACACCGCCTCCACCACCATCAGCCCCCCCGCGCTCGACCACGTCGGCTCGCGACGGGGTATCGCCCCCACCTCCATGACCTCCTGGTCGAGGAGCACCACCTCGGGCCGGCCCCCACGGCCGTGCTCCCTCACTGATGACGGTTCGAAAACCGTCGCCTCCACCATTGTGCCCTCCGGCATCTCGCGCCAGGCCGGCTCTGCGCTGCCTCACGCCCATGCCGCCGCCACGTCGGTCCAAGCCCGGACCGACACTGCCTCCAGCTTCGCCTCGGCCCGGTTCCTGTCCCGCCATGCCAAGGCCTCGGCGTCGTCCGGGTCCAGGCCGATGTCCGAGTCACCTCGTCCCTCCTCCCCGGCTAGGCCGGCGAGGTCGGACCGGCTCCTGCGGAACGCGGTCCCTTCGGCGGCCGCGGCCTCCGCCGCCGCCCTCGCCAGCGCGATCGGTGACCTGAAGAAGAAGGCAAGAGAAGCAAAAGAGACAAGAAATCCAGGCGCAAGCGGGAAATAAAACTTACCTCATCAAGACTGGGACCGGAGTCGGCTTCGCGCGCTTCTTCTTGGCCGGACTCCCAGGCTCGGTCGGGTCCGCTGGGCGCTTTGATCCGCGGGGTCGCGGCGCGACGCTGTCCTTGCCATGCAGGCGGCTCGGCGCCACCCCATGCAAGGACCCGGCTCCGCCCGCGTCGCCGCCTCCCCCGCCCAATGCCGCTACACCAAGGAATCAGCGTCAGCGTTGTTGGAAATATGCCCTAGAGGCAATAATAAAAGTGTTATTATTATATTTCCTTGTTCATGATAATTGTCTTTTATTCATGCTATAACTGTATTATCCGGAAATCGTAATACACGTGTGAATAAATAGACCACAATATGTCCCTAGTGAGCCTCTAGTTGACTAGCTCGTTGTGATCAACAGATAGTCATGGTTTCCTGGCTATGGACATTGGATGTCGTTGATAACGGGATCACATCATTAGGAGAATGATGTGATGGACAAGACCCAATCCTAAGCATAGCACAAAGATCGTGTAGTTCGTTTGCTAGAGCTTTGCCAATGTCAAGTATCTCTTCCTTTGACCATGAGAGCATGTAACTCCTGGATACCGTAGGAGTGCTTTGGGTGTATCAAACGTCACAACGTAACTGGGTGACTATAAAGGTGCACTACAGGTATCTCCGAAAGTATCTATTGTTTTATGCGGATCGAGACTGGGATTTGTCACTCCGTGTAAACGGAGAGGTATCTCTGGGCCCACTCGGTAGGACATCATCATATGCACAATGTGACCAAGGAGTTGATCACGGGATGATGTGTTACGAAACGAGTAAAGTGACTTGCCGGTAACGAGATTGAACAAGGTATTGGATACCGACGATCGAGTCTCGGGCAAGTAACATACCGATAGACAAAGGGAATTGAATACGGGATTGATTAAGTCCTTGACATCGTGGTTCATCCGATGAGATCATCGTGGAACATGTGGGAGCCAACATGGGTATCCAGATCCCGCTGTTGGTTATTGACCGGAGAACGTCTCGGTCATGTCTGCATGTCTCCCGAACCCGTAGGGTCTACACACTTAAGGTTCGATGACGCTAGGGTTATAAAGGAAGCTTGTATGTGGTTACCGAATGTTGTTCGGAGTCCCGGATGAGATCCCGGACGTCACGAGGAGTTCCGGAATGGTCCAGAGGTAAAGATTTATATATGGGAAGTCCTGTTTTGGTCACCGGAAAAGTTTCGGGCGATATCGGTACTGTACCGGGACCACCGGGAGGGTCCCGGGGGTCCACCAAGTGGGGCCACATGCTCCAGAGGCATACATGGGCCAAGTATGAGAGAGCACCAGCCCCTAGGTGGGCTAGGGCGCCTCCCACCATGGCCCATGCGGCTAGAAGGGGAGAAGGGGCAAACCCTAAGGGGATATGGGCCTTAGGGCCCATATTGGTGCGCCTCCCTCTCCCCTCCCCTCTTGGCCGCACCCCAAAACCCATCTAGGGCTGGCCGCCGCCCCTAGGGGGTGGGAAACCCTAAAGGGGGCGCAGCCCCCTTCTCCCCTATATATATTGAGGCATGGGGCTGCCCATAACACGCGATTCGATCTCCCTCTTGGTGCAGCCCTGCCTCTCCTCCTCCTCTCCCATGGTGCTTGGCGAAGCCCTGCGGGATTGCCACGCTCCTCCACCACCACCACGCCGTTGTGCTGCTGCTGGATGGAGTCTTCCTCAACCTCTCCCTCTCTCCTTGCTGGATCAAGGCATGGGAGACGTCACCGGGCTGTACGTGTGTTGAACGCGGAGGTGCCGTGCGTTCGGCACTTGATCATCGGTGATTTGAATCACGACGAGTACGACTCCATCAACCCCGTTCACTTGAACGCTTCCGCTTAGCGATCTACAAGGGTATGTAGATGCACTCTCCTTCTACTCGTAGCTGGTTTCTCCATAGATAGATCTTGGTGACACGTAAGAAAATTTTGAATTTCTGCTACGTTCCCCAACAGTGGCATCATGAGCTAGGTCTATTGCGTAGATTCTTTGCACGAGTAGAACACAAAGTAGTTGTGGGCGTTGATGTTGTTCAATATGCTTACCATTAGTAGTCCAATCTTGTTTCGATGGTATTGTGGGATGAAGCGGCCCGGACCGACCTTACACGTACTCTTACGTGAGACAGGTTCCACCGATTGACATGCACTTGGTGCATAAGGTGGCTAGCGGGTGCCAGTCTCTCCCACTTTAGTCAGAACGGATTCGATGAAAAGGGTCCTTATGAAGGGTAAATAGCAATTGGCATATCACGTTGTGGTCTTGGGTAGGTAAGAAACGTTCTTGCTAGAAACCCATAGCAGCCACGTAAAACATGCAAACAACAATTAGAGGACGTCTAACTTGTTTTTGCATGGTATGCTATGTGATGTGATATGGCCAAGAAGAATGTGATGAATGATATGTGATGTATGAGATTGATCATGTTCTTGTAATAGGAATCACGACTTGCATGTCGATGAGTATGACAACCGGCAGGAGCCATAGGAGTTGTCTTTATTTATTGTATGACCTGCGTGTCATTGAAGAACGCCATGTAACTTACTTTACCTTATTGCTAAACGCGTTAGCCATAGAAGTAGAAGTAGTCGTTGGCGTGACAACTTCATGAAGACACGATGATGGAGATCATGGTGTCAAGCCGGTGACAAGATGATCATGGAGCCCCGAAGATGGAGATCAATGGAGCTATATGATATTGGCCATATCATGTCACAACTATATAATTGCATGTGATGTTTATTATGATTATGCATCTTGTTTACTTAGGACGACGGTAGTAAATAAGATGATCCCTTACAAAATTTCAAGAAGTGTTCTCCCCTAACTGTGCACCGTTGCTACAGTTCGTCGCTTCTAAGCACCACGTGATGATCGGGTGTGATGGATTCTTACGTTCACATACAACGGGTGTAAGACAGTTTTACACAGCGAAAACACTTAGGGTTAACTTGACGAGCCTAGCATGTGCAGACATGGCCTCGGAACACGGAGACCGAAAGGTCGAGCATGAGTCGTATAGTAGATACGATCAACAAGAAGATGTTCACCGATGATGACTAGTCCGTCTCACGTGATGATCGGACACGGCCTAGTTGACTCGGATCATGTGATCACTTAGATGACCAGAGGGATGTCTATCTGAGTGGGAGTTCATAAGATGAACTTAATTATCCTGAACATAGTCAAAAGACCTTTTGCAAATTATGTCGTAGCTCGCGCTATAGTTCTACTGTTTAGATATGTTCCTAGAGAAAATTATAGTTGAAAGTTGAAAGTAGCAATTATGCGGACAGTAGAAAGCTTATGTCCTTAATGCACTGCTCAGTGTGCCGAACCCCAAACGTCGTTTGTGGATGTTGCGAACATCGGACATACACGTTTTGATAACTACGTGATAGTTCAGTTAAATGGTTTAGAGTTGAGGCACTAAAGACGTTTTTGAAACATCGCGGAACATATGAGATGTTTCAAGGGCTGAAATTGGGATTTCAGGCTCGTGCCCACGTCAAGAGGTATGAGACCTCCGACGACTTTCTTACCCTGCAAACTAAGGGAGAAAAGCTCAATCGTTGAGCTTGTGCTCAGATTGTCTGAGTGCAACAATCACTTGAATCGAGTGGGAGTTGATCTTCCAGATGAGATAGTGATGTTTCCCCAAAGTCATTGCCACCAAGCTGCTAGAGCTTCGTGATGAACTATAACATATCAGGGATAGATATGATGATCCTTGAAATATTCGTGATGTTTGACACCGCGAAAGTAGAAATCAAGAAGGAGCATCAATTGTTGATGGTTGGTGAAACCACTAGTTTCAAGAAGGGCAAGGGAACAAAGGGATACTTCATGAAATGGCAAATCAGCTGCTGCTCTAGTGAAGAAACCCAAGGTTGAACCCAAACCCGAGACTAAGTGCTTCTGTAATAAAGGGAACAGCCACTGGAGCAGAATTACCCTAGATACTTGGTAGATGAGAAGGCTGGCAAAGTCGATAGAAGTATATTGGATATGCATTGTGTTGATGTGTACTTTACTAGTACTCCTAGTAGCACCAGGGTATAAGATACCGGTTCGGTTGCTAAGTGTTAGTAACTCGAAATAAAAGCTACGGAATAAACGGAGACTAGCTAAAAGTGAGCTGACGATATGTGTTGGAAGTGTTTCCAAGTTTGATGTGATCAAACATCGCACGCTCCCTCTACCATCAAGATTAGTATTAAACCTAAATGGTTTATTGAATCTCGATCGTAGTGATACACATTTTCATGCCAAAAGATATAAGATAGTAATGATAGTACCACTTACTTGTGGCACTGCCATGTAAGTCATATTGGTATAAAACGCATGAAGAAGCTCCATGTTGATGGATCTTTGGACTCACTCGTTTTAGAAAAGTTTGAGACATGCGAACCATGTCTATTGGTGTATACGCATGAAGAAACTCCATGCAGATGGATCGTTTGGACTCTCTTGATTTTGAATCACTTGAGATATGCAAATCATACCACATGGGCAAGATGACTGAAAAGCCTCGTTTTCAGTAAGATGGAACAAGATAGCAACTTGTTGGAAGTAACACATTTTGATGTGTGCAGTCCAATGAGTGCCGAGGCATGCAGTGAATATCGTTATGTTCTTACTTCACAGATGATTCGAGTAGATGTTGAGAATATTTCCTTGATGAAACACAAGTCTGAATTATTGAATGGTTCAAGTAATTTCAGAGTGAAGTAGAAGATCATTGTGACAAGAGGATAAAATGTCTATGATATGATCAAAGAGATGAATATCTGAGTTACAAGTTTTGGCACACAATTAAGACATTGTGGAAATTGTTTCGCAATTAATACCGCCTGGAACACCATAGTGTGATGGTGTGTCCGAACATCATAGTTGCACCCTATTAGATATGGTGCATACCATGATGTCTCTTATCGAATTACCACTATTGTCCATGGGTTAGGCATTAGAGACAACCACATTCACTTTAAATAGGGCACCACATAATTCCGTTGAGATGACACCGTATGAATTATGGTTTAGAGAAACCTAAGTTGTCGTTTCTTAAAGGTTTGGGGCTGCGACGCTTATGTGAAAAATTTCAGGATTGATAAGCTCAAACCCAAAGCGGATAAAATACATCTTCATAGGACACCCAAAACAGTTGGGTATACCTCCTAATTCAGATTCGAAAGCAATAAGGGATTGTTTCTTGAATCGGGTCCTTTCTCGAGGAAAGGTTTCTCTCGAAAGAGTTGAGTGGGAGGATGGTGGAGACTTGATGAGGTTATTGAACCGTCTCTTCAACTAGTGTGTGATAGGGCACAGGGAGTTGTTCCTGTGGCACCTACACCAATTGAAGTGGAAGCTTATGATATTGATCATGAAACTTCGGATCAAGTCACTCCCAAACCTCGTAGGATGACAAGGATGCGTACTACTTCAGAGTGGTACATAATCCTGTCTTGAAGGTCATGTTGCTAGACAACAATGAACCTACGAGCTATGGAGAAGCGATGGTGGGCCCGGATTCCGATAAATGGCTTGAGGCCATAAAATCCGAGAGAGGATCCATGTATGAAAACAAAGTGTAGACTTTGGCAGAACGGCTCGATGGTCGTAAGGCTAATGAGTACAGATGGATTTCAAAAGGAAGACGGACAATGATGGTAAATGTCACCATTAAGAAAGCTCGACTTGTCGTTAAGATGTTTTCCGACAAGTTCAAGGAGTTGACTATGATGAGATTTTCTCACTCGTAGCGATGCTAAGAGTCTGTTGGAATTATATTAGCGATTACTGCATTATTTATGAAATCTTGCAGATAGGATGTCAAAACATTGTTTCCTCGACGATTTTAATGAGGAAAGGTTGTATGTGATACAACCGGAAGGTTTTGTCAATCCCGAAAGATGCTAATAAGTATGCAAAGCTCCAGCAATCCTTCTAAGGACTGGAGTGAGCATCTCGGAGTTGGAATGTATGCTTTGATGATGATCAAAAATTTTGGGTTTGTACAAAGTTTATGAGAAACTTGTATTTCCAAAGAAGTGAGTGGGAGCACTATAGAATTTCTGATGAGTATATGTTGTTGACATATTGTTGATCAGAAATGACGTAGAATTTCTCGAAAGCATATAGGGTTATTTTGAAAGTGTTTTTCAATGGAAAGCCTGGATTAAGCTACTTGAACATTGAGCATCAAGATCTATAAGGATAGATCAAAATGCTTAATAATACTTTCAAATGAGCACATACCTTGACATGATCTTGAAGGTGTTCAAGATGGACCAGTCAAAGAAGGAGTTCTTGCCTGAGTTGTAAGGTACGAAGTTAAGACTTAAAGCTCGACCACGGCAGAATAGAGAGAAAGGACGAAGGTCGTCCCCTATGCTTAAGATGTAGGCTCTTCAGTATGCTATGCTGTGTACCGCACCTGAAGTGTGCCTTGCCATGAGTCAGTCAAGGGGTACAAGAGTGATCCAAGAATGGCTCACAAGACAGCGGCCAGAGTTATCCTTAGTAACTAGTGGACTAAGGAATTTTCTCGATTATGGAGGTGGTAAAAGAGTTCGTCGTAAAGGTTACGACGATGCAAGCTTAACACCTATCCGGATAGCTCTAAGTAGAGATACCGGATACGTATTATGGGGCAACAATTTAGAATAGCTCCAAGTGGAACAGTTATTTGGAATAGCTCCAAATAGAGCGTGGTAGCTGCATCTAGGAGATGACATAGAGATTTGTAAAGCACACACGGATCTGAAAGGTTCAGACCCATTGACTAAAACCTCTCTCACAAGCAACATGATCAAACATAAAACTCATTGAGTGTTAATCACATAGTGATGTGAACTAGACTACTGACTCTAGTAAACTCTTGGGTATTAGTCACATGGCGATGTGACCTGTGAGTGTTAATCACATGGCGATGTGAACTAGATTATTGACTCTAGTGCAAGTGGGAGACTGTTGGAAATATGCCCTAGAGGCAATAATAAAAGTGTTATTATTATATTTCCTTGTTCATGATAATTGTCTTTTATTCATGCTATAACTGTATTATCCGGAAATCGTAATACACGTGTGAATAAATAGACCACAATATGTCCCTAGTGAGCCTCTAGTTGACTAGCTCGTTGTGATCAACATATAGTCATGGTTTCCTGGCTATGGACATTGGATGTCGTTGATAACGGGATCACATCATTAGGAGAATGATGTGATGGACAAGACCCAATCCTAAGCATAGCACAAAGATCGTGTAGTTCGTTTGCTAGAGCTTTGCCAATGTCAAGTATCTCTTCCTTTGACCATGAGAGCGTGTAACTCCTGGATACCGTAGGAGTGCTTTGGGTGTATCAAACGTCACAACGTAACTGGGTGACTATAAAGGTGCACTACAGGTATCTCTGAAAGTATCTATTGTTTTATGCGGATCGAGACTGGGATTTGTCACTCCGTGTAAACGGAGAGGTATCTCTGGGCCCACTCGGTAGGACATCATCATATGCGCAATGTGACCAAGGAGTTGATCACGGGATGATGTGTTACGGAACGAGTAAAGTGACTTGCCGGTAACGAGATTGAACAAGGTATTGGATATCGACGATCGAGTCTCGGGCAAGTAACATACCGATAGACAAAGGGAATTGAATACGGGATTGATTAAGTCCTTGACATCGTGGTTCATCCGATGAGATCATCGTGGAACATGTGGGAGCCAACATGGGTATCCAGATCCCGCTGTTGGTTATTGACCGGAGAACATCTCGGTCATGTCTGCATGTCTCCCGAACCCGTAGGGTCTACACACTTAAGGTTCGATGACGCTAGGGTTATAAAGGAAGCTTGTATGTGGTTACCGAATGTTGTTAGGAGTCCCGGATGAGATCCCGGACGTCACGAGGAGTTCCGGAATGGTCCGGAGGTAAAGATTTATATATGGGAAGTCCTGTTTTGGTCACCGGAAAAGTTTCGGGCGATATCGGTATTGTACCGGGACCACCGGGAGGGTCCCGGGGGTCCACCAAGTGGGGCCACATGCTCCAGAGGCATACATGGGCCAAGTATGAGAGAGCACCAGCCCCTAGTTGGGCTAGGGCGCCTCCCACCATGGCCCATGCAGCTAGAAGGGGAGAAGGGGCAAACCCTAAGGGGATATGGGCCTTAGGGCCCATATTGGTGCGCCTCCCTCTCCCCTCCCCTCTTGGCCGCACCCCAAAACCCATCTAGGGCTGGCCGCCGTCCCTAGGGGGTGGGAAACCCTAAAGGGGGCGCAGCCCCCTTCTCCCCTATATATATTGAGGCATGGGGCTGCCCATAACGCGCGATTCGATCTCCCTCTTGGTGCAGCCCTGCCTCTCCTCCTCCTCCTCTCCCATGGTGCGTGGCGAAGCCCTGCTGGATTGCCACGCTCATCCATCACCACCACGCCGTTGTGCTGCTGTTGGATGGAGTCTTCCTCAACCTCTCCCTCTCTCCTTGCTGGATCAAGGCGTGGGAGACGTCACCGGGTTGTACGTGTGTTGAACGCGGAGGTGTCGTCCGTTCGGCACTTGATCATCGGTGATTTGAATCACGACGAGTACGACTTCATCAACCCCGTTCACTTGAACGCTTCCGCTTAGCGATCTACAAGGGTATGTAGATGCACTCTCCTTCCCCTCGTTGCTGGTTTCTCCATAGATAGATCTTGGTGACACCTAGGAAAATTTTGAATTTCTGCTACGTTCCCCAACAAGCGTCGCCTTCACCGCGACACGGGCAACAATTCAAGACAAGATGAAGAAGAGAAAGACTTGAAGCTTACCCGCGCGACGCCTAGTGTCGGTGTCGGACTCGGCCACCGCCTTGCCGTCTTGGGCCGCGGGCTCCTATGGCGCCGCCGGCGCCACCTGCAGCGGAGCCCGGGAGTAAGGATGCCGGCTCGCATTCAGAAGAATCTCCCGCGTGCGTCGGGACGAATAAGAAGATGCGCGGCGGCAAAGTAAGGAGACCAGATGCTCACCTGCGGCACCGGGTTCACCTAGCTATACGGGGCCTTGCCAAATCACCAATCCTCTCCAAGATTGGCCCTGGAGATGACGTTGACGGCGCGCGCGGCCTACTCCGCAGACAGTCACATCGGCCCCATTCGGTTGGGGTCCTGCAGGCCGATCATCTCGCCGATGAGGCAGGAGCGCCTCTGAAGCGGGAGCACCCAGCGGGTGATGAACACGGCGAGAAGGTCCGTGCCGGTGAGCCCCTCCTGCGTCCTCATCACCGTCACCCGCTCGCAGAGGTTGACGATCTCCTGCGACGGGCGCCGGGGCGAGTAGCCCCAGTTCGTCTTCGCCCGCGGCGGCGCGATGACGAAGGGGGGAAGATTGATATGGTCCGCGCTATGGTTGCAGACGTAGAAGAAGGAATTCTGCCACTTCTGGGCAGAATCCTCGAGCGGGATCTTGGGGAAATCTGCCCCCGACCGCTTGGAGATGACGGCGGCGCCGCAGTCGGCGAACTCCCCGGCCGACGGGCCCTGCTGCTTCAACGAAAAGAAGCGCGCCCAGAGGTCGATTGTCGGTTCGACCCCTAGGTACCCCTCGCACTGGGTCACGAAGCCGAAGAGTTGGACGATGGCACCGGCGCCAAGATGGTGCGGTTGAAGCCCGAAGAACTCCAAGAAGGCGCGAAAGAAGGTGCTCACCGGCAGCCCGAGCCCGCGCTCAAAGTGAGTGAGGAAGACGACATGCTCCTGCCCCTCAGGTCGGGGCCTTTGCTCGCCGCACGATAGGAGGACACCAATGTCCGTCTCCCGCGGCAAGCACCGCGAAGCTCAAAGCTGCATGATGTCGTCGGGGATGACGTTGGAGCCCATCCAAGAGCCCGACGGCAGCGCCATGGATAGAAGCAGGAAGAAGAAGACGAGCAACGAAGAAGGTCTCTGCTCAAGGCCGCGGGCGCAGCTGTGCGTCGGTGGCAAGAAGCAGAGCGAAAGTACGGGGACAGGAGGGCGCGAGCGAGAATAGTGTCCGCCGCCCCCTTGCCCCCCTCAATTTATAACCCCCGGTTCAAACGTGGGGGAGTGGGATTGTCTGCACGCAGTCGTTCCACTACCCCACAATAAGTGCTCATGTACACACGAACTAACTGCACGGGGAAGTGCACCCGGCCCCCAGACACCGCAAAAACTCTGCACGCGTGGCCAACGGCGCGCGGCGGCAGGCCCCGGCCCATCGCCCAGTCCCGTCATGCGCGTGGCCTATCAGGTCCCTCCGGCTTCCGGGCACCACGTGGCGCCTGTGCGAAGCCCGAGGGATTGCCTCAAGATTCGACAGACGCCTCGTTTCCCGCCACGACCGGGATGCCGCGATCCGGTTTCCAAGAAAACCGGCACACAATGGGTGTTGCCGGACCCGGCATTCGTAGATTCCGCCATGCTCAAGGGGGAAGCTGCGAAGGCCCACTCATCCGAAGATGGCGGACCTTCACAGCTTCGGGGACTACTGTCGGGGGGATGAATCCCGGGCAGGCAATGGAACCCGGATCTATTTCAAAAACAGCGGGGCCCGCATCGCCCCGCAAACCGGCGTGCGCCAGGCTGGGTCGCTCGACCCGGCAAGGCGTGCAACCCGGCCAAGACCCTCGACTCGGCAAGGTACGTCAACCTGGCCGCAGCGGCTGGTGCAACGCAACTCGGCCCGGCGCAAGCATGGCTTCCCCAGCAAGCCAACCCACCTGTGGCGTCCACGGCAACCCAGCCATGGGTCAGCTCCCGTCCCATCCAGGCCGTACGATGGGATGAGACCTCAATCACCGATGACCAAGACTACAGTGTCCCTGCCCATGCCTGTGGTCAGCTGGAGCGTGGCAACAGTACCCCTTACCTACCCGCTGACCAGGGCTGGCGTGGCAACAGTGTTCCCGACCTCACCGCTGATGACAGCAAGCGAAGGCCTGACAGAGAACACTGTGTGCGGCTCGACTCGGCCACGCCATGACGATCGACAAGACGGCGCACAGTCCCCCTAGGCACGCGGGGCCCGCACCTAGGGGAACCCGGGAACCACAAGCTCCCAAGCGGGACCTAGCTTGGTACCCCAGACGCCGACAATGCGGACCCACCGACTCGGCATATTACCATTGTAACCCTGGGTGGGTTGATCTATAAAACCCCCCAGGAGTCCACGCCAACAGAGGCACGCAAAGCCATAGGAAATAAAGCAAGCAAGATAGGACTAGCCACTACATAGCAACACCAGAGAGAGGGAGCAGCCAGAGCCTTGGCCAGCCTCCTTCCTCCTCCTTACAGCTCCAGGAGCAACATTGTACTATCAACCATCCAACTAAACTCTACAGGACTAGGGTGTTATCTCTCCGGAGAGCCCCGAACGTGGGTATGTCCGGCGTCCCGCGCCCGCGCATATCAACCTCGCCTCCGAAGCCCACCTGCGCCCTCGAGCCTCCTCCTCTCTTTAGCCATCCCTTGGCATCTGCTGTGCGCCCACCATGACACCTATCTTGTTCTAACCGGAGTGGTTTCGGAATCTATCTTTTTCCTGAGTTTTTCATTCTCTTCATATTCGCCATTCATTTTTTTCTACCCGAGTGCTCTTGATTTTGTCCTTCTTATCTCTTGCACTCTTACTTCACCTCTTCCTCTTTCTCTTCAGTCTCGTTCCTAAGATCTCGGGACGAGATCTCTTGTTAGTGGAGGTGAGTTGTAACACCCCGGATTTGATGCGCCAGGTGTCCGCCAGTTATTCACCGTCGTTGCCATGTCATGTGCTTGCGTGTTGCATTTTTCCATGTCATCATGTGCATTGCATTGCATAAGTGTTCGTCCCATGCATGCGAGCATTTTCCCCGTTGTCCGTTTTACAATCCGACACTCCTATGTCCTCCGGTGTTCCCCTTCTGCCTCTTGTTGTGAGCAGGTGTTAAACATTCTCGGAATAGACCGTGATTTTCCAAGCGGCCTTGGTACACCACCGGTAGACCGCCTGTCAAGTTTCGTGCCATTCGGAGTCCGTTTGATACTCCAACGGTTAACCGGGGTACCGTAAAAGCCTCTTTTGTTGCAGCCCAACACCCCTTCATAACAGCCCATGAACCCATCCAAACCCCCTCCATGCTCTCGGTAGTTCGATCACGATCGCATGGCCGAAAACCGCACTCCATTTGGAGCCTCCTAACTCCCTCTACCTATAAATATGTACCTCCCCCGTCCAAATCGCAGTCCAAAACCTAGCTAAATTCCCACGCCGCCACCGGACATGTCCGTCGCCCGCCGGACATCCCACGTCGCCGCCCCGTGCCAGTGAGGCGCCGCCACATGTCCTGCAGCCGCCTCCCTCGCCGCGGCCCGCCAGGCCCACGGGGAGCCCGCCTCGGGCTGGATCAGGCCTGAGATCCCCGCACGCCGCCGCCGCTCGCCCGCCTC